>NW_021703780.1:26135707-26251210 GCF_005190385.1 Monodon monoceros
CTGTGTTCTGGTGGATGAGGCTGGATCTTGTCTTTCTGGTGGGCAGGTCCATGTCTTGTGGTGTCTGTGGCCTTATTATGATTTTATGCAGCCTCTCTGCTAGTGGGTGGGGTTGTGTTCCTGTCTTGCTAGTTGTTTGGCATAGGGTGTCCAGCACTGTAGCTTGCTGGTCATTGAGTGGAGCTGGATCTTGGCATTGAGATGGAGATCTCTGGGAGAGCTTCTTCTGTTTGATATTACATGGAGCCAGGAGGTCTCTGGTGGACCAATGTCCTGAATTCGGCTCTCCCACCTCAGAGGCACAGGGCTGACACCTGGCTGGAGCACCAAGGCCCTGTCAGCCACACGGCTCAGAAGAAAAGAGAGAAAAAAAAGGAAAGAAAGAAAGAAATAATAAAATAAAGTTATTAAAACAATTATTAAAAATTTAAAAGTCATTAAAAAAATAAAGAATGAAAGTAGAGAGCAACCAAGCCAATAAACAAATCCATCAATCATAACAAGTGCTAAAAGCTATACTAATAAAAAAACAAAAAACAGACAGAACCCTAGGACAAATGGTAAAAGCAAATATCTACAGACAAAATCACACAAAGAAGCACACACATACACACTCACAATACGAGTAAGAGGAAAAAATATATATACAAAAAAAAAGGAAGAGAGCAACCAAATCAATAAACAAATCTCCCAATGATAATAAGCTCTAAATACTAAACTAAGATAAACATAAAGCCAGAAACAAATTAGATGCAGAAAGCAAACCCCAGTCTACAGTTGCTCCTGAAGTCCACCGCCTCAATTTTGGGATGATTCGTTGTTTATTCAGGTATTCCACAGATGCAGGGTACATCAAGTTGATTATGGAGATTTAATCCGCTGCTCCTGAGGCTGGTGGGAGAGATTTCCCTTTCTCTCCTTTGTTCCCACAGCTCCTGGGGTTCAGCTTTGGATTTGGTGCCGCCTCTGTGTGTAGGTCGCCTGAGGGCGTCTGTTCCCACCCGGACAAGACAGGGATAAAGGAGCAGCTGATTCGGGGGCTCTGGCTCACTCAGGCGGGAGGGAGGGGGGTACAGAATGCGGGGCGAGCCTGCGGCGGCAGAGGTCAGCATGACATTGTACCAGCCTGAGGCACGTCGTGTGTTCTTCTGAGGAAGTTGTCCCTGGATTCACGGGACCCTGGCAGTGGCGGGCTGCACAGGCTCCTGGGAGGGGAGGTGTGGATAGTGACCTGGGCTCGCACACAGGCTTCTTGGTGGCCGCAGCAGCAGCCTTAGCGTCTCCCGCCCGTCTCTGGTGTCCGCAATGATAGCCGCAGCTCACGCCCGTCTCTGGAGCTTGTTTAGGTGGTGCTCTGAATCCCCTTTCCTCGCGCACCCCTCAACAATGGTCTCTTGCCTCTTGGGCAGGTCCAGACTTTTTCCTGGATTCCGTCCCGGCTAGCTGTGGCTCACTAGTCTCTTCAGGCTGTGTTCACGCTGCGAACCCCAGTCCTCTCCCTGCGCTCCGACCGAAGTCCGAGCCTCAGCTCGCAGCCCCGCCCGCTCCGGCGGGTGAGCAGACAAGCCTCTCGGGCTGGTGAGTGCCGGTCGGCCCTGATCCTCTGTGCGGGAATCTCTCTGCTTTCCCCTCCGCACCCCTGTTGCTGTGCTCTCCTCCGCGACTCCGAAGCTCCCCCCTCCGCCTCCCGCAGTCTCCGCCCGCGAAGGGGCTTCCTAGTGTGTGGAAACTTTTACTCCTTCATAGCTGCCTCCCACTGGTGCAGGTCCCATCCCTATCCTTTTGTCTCTGGTTTTTCTTTTGCCCTACCCAGGTACGTGGCGGGGTGGGGGGGAGTTTCTTGCCTTTTGGGAGGTCTCAGTCTTCTGCCAGCGTTCAGTAGGTGTTCTGTAGGAGTTGTTCCACATGTAGATGTATTTCTGATGTATTTGTCGGGAGGAAGGTGATCTCCACGTCTTACTCCTCCGCCATCTTGAAGGTCTCTCACAAGATCATATCTTGACTAAAGTACATTTTATTCTTTCCTGAAACTGTGCCAACTTCCTCATTCTACAAAATAATCTATATATACCATCTCTTTATGTAGCTGCACACTTTCTCTATTTCTGTCATATTTATCTAAGTACATTTCTGTCCCTTTGCCTATGAAGTTTTGAGGTCATAGGGGTCTTGATTTGCCTGCATAGGTTGGACTTAAAGAATCGTAAGGAACTTAAGAATTCTCCCCCATTTAATACCCTTGTATTAGAGATAAAGAATAAAATCTAAATAGATTAAATCATTAAACTCCACAGGGAAGCAAAAGGATAATTTAAAAATCCATGATAAGTATGCCTTCTGCTTATCCACTCACAAAGGTTTAGTGGTGGCTTTCAGACATCATTAGTGTATTTCTAAAATTATATACGGATTTCAACCAGAAAGCAGCATCTCTCCCTCCCCATCTTCTTCACCTTTCTTTTTTTTTTTTTTTACACATATGCTTAGCTTCACAGAGGCAGGTGCCATAAGTCAGGTTAGAAAGGGAGGCTCTGGAGTCAGATATTGGGGTTTGAATCTTCACAACTTACGAGCTCAGCAACCTTGGGCAAATTGCTTAACTTCCCTATACCTTACTTTTTTCTTCTGTTAAATGGGCATAATAGTGGCCACCACCGTGCGGGTTGTTTATAAGTTAGTTAATCTATGCAAAAGAAGAAGAACGTGCCAGTAGGGTGAAAACATTCAATAAAGGGTAGTCATCATTATTATTGTAGCCAATAAATGGAACAACAAGTTCCATTGGTAAGTGGTAATAATCAAAATGTAACACATATTTCTCTTTCACCACCTTTTTGTACTTTATAGGCTGGAGAAAACCTTTCTTCTGCCACTAGATGAAAACTTTCTTCTGCCACTAGATGAAAACTCAGCAGACCACATGAGTTTCCTTTCCTTCCACTTATACTAGATAGTTCTGTGTACTTTATGATACAAAAATGTAGTTTTATTAAAAAGAAAAGGTGTTCCATTCAACATAGCAGTAAACACTTCAGCTTCATGGGAAAGTAAGAGTCTCCCCACCTCCTGCTGACTTGTACGTGTGGACAGTTTGCCTTGTGTGCTTGGCTTCTGCTTTCTTATTCTGCTCATCGCTTCCTGCTCTAGCTGCTGGGTTGCACTTTGAAAAAAAGACAAGAAAATACTTGTCTTGGCCAAGTGACAGGTATTATTGGAAGTTGACGTTTACCCTCCCTGGGCCACTCTCTCTGAGCAGATTTTCAAAGCTGATTTTTTTGTGATGTTGGAAGACAGTTGTTGGTGGGTCTCTTCTGTTTCTGGACACCTCATGAGTAGAGGCACTGATTGCCTTTGTTCTAGACTATCTTTTTCAGGGTGTTTATACAGTGTATAGCCTCAGAAGATACGAATAGGGTCTCCCTCCAGAGAAAAAAATAGTCATGTGTACTTTCCAGTATAAAAGATTTAGATTCCTTGAGCTCAGGGCTTCTCTTCTGTAATGCAACCCATTGCTCAGGTAGGTGTCGTCTGACCCTTTCTGCAATTCCCTGTAGAACCTGGAGCTTAGGGAACTAGTGCAAGAAAATGCTGATTTTTCTGGGTATTGCTAGTGATGTGAGTAATAAAGCCCTTGGTTTCTGATGCAGGAGTCTTGTATCCTCTGCCAGCATCCATGAAACTGTGGGAAGTGAACTCCCCAGCTTGCAAAAAAACAAAATCTCAGACCTTTCACAGTTCTTAACAAAGGGATGTTCCTTGGGTCCTCAGAGTCCTCTGCTTTGGGAAACCTCCTCTTAATTACATTTCTCTTCTCATGGGTAATGTATTCCCTGGGACTCCCAACTCCCTCTTCAGTGCCTACTTTTCCATAAATTCACACTACACAGACTCTCTGTTAAAATGTATTCACTCTTGGAAGAATAGAAATAAAAAGCTCCAAGCTGGCTCTCTCTTCCATGTGACCAGCCTCTGGACCATAGGAAGTACTGATGCATACTTTGCCAAACTTTGCAAATGCAAGCCAATTCTGATGTTGACATATGCCACTGTAGCTCTCCGTGGCATGAATCAGGCACCAGTCCTCAACGTTACCCAGGAGGTCATGTATTTCAAGTTCTCCAAGTGATCCCATAAAAGTCACTTTCATAGTTAGCAGCCTGGTCCCTCCCTAAATATTGTATTGTAAAAATGCACTAACCAAGATAAAACTCACTCAAAGTGCTCCACAGGAGAATGGAGATGACAAAGGAGTTAGTGAACTTGAAGATACATACATCAGTAGAAATTATCTAATCTGAACAACAGAAAAATATTGAAAAAAACATACCCAAGATAAAAAAGATAACCTGCCTGTCCTATAATAATTGATAAAATTGAATTTATTGTTTGAAATCTCCTTAAGAAGACTCCTCCACACCCAACTGGTTTCAACAAATTATATTGGCATAATTGGTCATCCAAAGGTGGAAAAAAGTAAACTGACTTTATACAAAATGTAACTCAAAATGGATTATGGACCTACAAGTGAAATGTAAACCTATAATATTTGTGGAAGAA
This sequence comes from Monodon monoceros, assembly GCF_005190385.1. Lineage (NCBI taxonomy): Eukaryota > Metazoa > Chordata > Mammalia > Artiodactyla > Monodontidae > Monodon > Monodon monoceros. Next base: position 26,140,265 of record NW_021703780.1, read on the forward strand.
AACTTAAGAGAAAATCTTAATGACTTAGATTAGAGGAATATTTCTTAGACATGACATAAAATCACAATTCATCAAAGAAAATATTGATAAATTGGACTTCATCAAAAATTTTAAAAATTGCTCTATAAAAAACTCTAGTAACATAATTAAAGGACAACTACAGGTTGACAAAAATATTTGCATGTCACGTATCCAACAAAGGACTTGTATTGAGAATACACTAAGGAACTCTCAAACTCTGTAATAGTAAAACAAACAACCTAATTTAAAATTGAACAAAGGGCTTAGACACTTCAGACAAAGGACAAAAATGGTAAATAAACCCATGAGAAGATGTTCAGTATCATTCGCCATTAGTGAAATGCTAATTAAACCCAGCATACATCCATTTAGGTAGCTAAAATTTAAAAAATACTAGCACAGTATCAAGTACTGGTGAAGGTGTGGAGGAAATAAAAATCTCATACATTCTGGAGCAAATAAAAAGTAATTCGTCCACTATAGAAATGGCTTGCAGTTTCTTATAAAAATAAACATACATTTACCATACAATCCTCCAATGCCCTTCTGGATAATTACCCTAAAGAAATGAAAACAGTGTTCACACAAAAATCTGTACATGAATGTGTGTAGCAACTCTGTTAATAAATGCCCCAAACTGGGGACTTCCCTGGTGGCACAGTGGTTAAGAATCCGCCTGTCAATGCAGGGGACACGGGTTCGAGCCCTGGCCCAGGAAGATCCCACATGCTACGGAGCAGCTAAGCCTGTGTATCGCAACTACTGAGCCTGCACTCTAGAGCCTTCCAGCCACAACTACTGATCCTGCACGCCTAGAGCCCGTGCTCCGCAACAGGAGAAGCCACTGCAATGAGAAGCCCGCGCACCACAATGAAGAGTAGCCCCCACTTGCGTGCAGCAGCAAAGACCCAGTGCAGCCAAAAATAAATAAATGTATCTAAAAAAAAAGCTTTAAATGCTCCAAATTGGAAAAAAAATGTCCTTCAGTAAATGAATAAACTATGTTGTACATTCATACAACGGAATACTGCTCAGGAAAAAAAGCCAACTTCTAACACAGGCACTACGGGAAGGTCTCAAGTCCATTATGCTGAATGAAGGAAGCCAGTGTCGGAAGGCACACTCCTCATTTTATTTTTTGTTGCGGGGCAGCTGTTTTAGTTGTTTGTAACCAGTGAGTGATAACGGTGGAGGCGGGTGGAGTGGGGAAGTAGCCAAGAATGAACAGAGCTAACAACCTATTGGAAACAAGAAGTTGCCGGAAATGAATGATCCCCTGAGTCTGCGATTCTTCGATGAGACAAAGAGACCTTGGTCACCACTTTTGCTGCATCAAAACGCTCCTGTTACCCTGTGTTAACCGGAGAACTAATGTTCCTTCATCAGGAAACTACACTGGTTACCTTTGTTTCCATTTTGATGAGTTTTTTAAAGGCTGTTAGTTTTTATGGGTGAAGAGAACAGACAAGTCCATTAGTCTTTGTGAATCTTTTGTTTACACATCCCTAGCCACACTTCAATAGCAAATAATACAGTTTTCAGTACTGTTGCTTGATTTTAGAAAAGAGAAAGTCGACATCGACCTTACTGCTGGTTTTGCTTGATTCTCCTCCTCTCTTCTTGCTGTTGGGTTCAAGCAACTTTGTTTCCAGTGTTAGGGAGGTTGCTTTAAAGTAAAGAGGGTAGAGGAAGGGCGTAGTGCTTTTGTATTTCCCCCTATGTATCACTTATTAAACTCCTGTTGCCCTGACCATTGTCGCTTCTCACTGAAGTCTGGTTTATTTACTTGAAAATCTGATTTGTTTCATTTTATTACTGTGTTTGTGAAGTAACTGATATCAGATTCGGAGGGGAAGAACTGCCATTTACCAGCAGGCTCTGATGGCTTTGCCTCAGTCTGCAGGCCTGATTTTGAGGCCTCGTCTGCCCTGGGGCTCCCACAGAAATAAGATTACTGGCAATAACTGCTTCAACTGCTTTGAATAACAGACACAACTCAGAGAGCATAAAATTAGCATAAACACAGCGCTGGTGTGTTCTCTCAGCGGATGTGAGACAGGCAGGCTATGGAAAATTGACTGAAATGGGGTCAGACCACGTAGAAATCTGAAACATAGGAAATACCGCCTAAGAGACAGGAGGTAATACTACCTTTCTTGTTTTCTTTCATCTCTCTCTCTATATATATTCATGCAGTTTTAATGATAAAATGTTAGAAATGATGAAAATTAAAGATGCTAAATCACTACCCCCCTAAAATGCCTGTGTTATCTTTCTAGACAAATTATTATTAATCATTTCTCAGCTTTTTTAATCCTGAGGGTAGAAAAATAAACACATTTCCACAGTCTTATAAAATTGATTTTCCTTTTTGGAGGGGGGATATTCGTTTGAGGGTAGAGTTTGCTTCAGAAAGGAGGTGAACAGCTGAAGCAGTACAGGATTGTAGCTTGAAACAGTTCGTTCTGTATCTATTTATCAAATATTAAAATAGAATATGCTGCCGACAAACGCAATAAAGTCTAACATTACAGGGAAAAGAGTGATGCTGTGCACCTCAACAGGCAGTTGGAAGCTGTGATTTTGCTCTTTTAATAATATGTTGTCACATATGGAATACAATTTTCGATACAGCTGCATATAGATGGGTCCCGTTGCTTATTTATTTATTTTTGGTGTGATACTGGCAAAGGCCCAAGTTACCGTTCCAAAAAGTGGAAGTGCTCTTGGAATTGAGCATTTTCGGATCTTATCCTTCCAGAGATAGTTTCAAAGGTTGATAATCTAACACTTTAAATTTGGATTATGGGGAAAGGGTGTAAATGTTTGGTACTGTTCTCCTCCCATGAGTTAACTTTAGGTCACTCCATCATAGTCTGTATATGTTTTCTCTCGTAGCATTTTTTACATTTGGAACTATTTAACATCAGTCTTCCTCAGTACTCTGTAAATTCCGTAAAGCGAGGGACACTTATTTGTCTTATTCCCTTCTGTACTCCTAGTGCCTAGTACTGCACCTGGTATTGATTAAGCACACAACAAATATGGACTGAATGTGTGAATTAAATATGACTGAGGGATGGGGAATATAATATTCTGAAGGATGTTGCAAGTCTTAGGTGATGATTCTCACAGAATCTCTTATCAAAATTTTTACTACAGTCTTGGGATTATTGTCTTTGGATTATAAAAGAAGGTGTCTTTAAAATATATTAAAATGAGCTGTCGAGTAGCCAGTACTATAATGTTTCTGTAAACACCAGTGATAGAAAGTATATCTCACAGAATAAGTCCAGGAGACCCTGAGGTTGTGAAGTGCATCTGACATGTGACATCACTTCCTTTAACAGATTTGTAGGCCGTAAGGAAGTTTAGGCTGTCAGGTCTATGCCCAGGTACTATAGTGGTGTCAAATAGTTGCAGACTACCGGATTCCATTCCACTCTGTGTTACAGAAGATTTTGGCAAGTCACTCCTTTATACATCTGTGTTTAGATGTGTCTTCTCAGACAGTAACTCTGCGGTTGAATGGAGAACCATCACATATAGTTTTCTTTTGTCTAATTATAATACTTGCTTCACCTTGGGATAGAACTTGATCTGTCATTTTCAAACAAATTTTAATGACAACCATCTTCTCTCTTTTCTCTGATCTCTTATAACAACTGTGATCTAAATCATATTTTGGGGGCAGAGAAACTGGAACTTTATTTACCTTATTAATTACTTTTATGTGTATACCCTGCCTCCGTAGGTAAATTATAAGTATGAAATGACAGACACCATGTCTCCTATTGCTAGTATATTCCAGTCCTTGCATATAGGTGGTACAGATGGTATAGACAGTGTCCTGACTGAATTTGGCTCCCACTTATGTATAAATGAACCCCCCCCCAAACACACACAGAAATTCTGAAAAATGGATGCCAGATCAAGGACCCTCTTATACACATCTCTGATCTCAACTCAACTTCCAGGAAAGTTATTTCCACGCGGAAATGCTCCCTGCTAAGGAGAACTTAAATCATCAGGCACAATTGTATCTGCGCACGCATAACAGAAGTGATCAGAGAGTCAGCTGCTGTGGTTGAGTTCACCGAATCTAAATAAAGTGATAGCAATTCACACAGTTAGACTATCTTCTTCCTTTATGTTGAACCCTTTTCTCTGAAATCCTTCAGTGTTAGGGCCCGGGCAGCCATATTTATAGATGTTATCCTGCCCCTACACATAGTTATTTGGACCAGCCAGGCTCATCAGATTCTTTCTCTAATGAAGCTCACCTGCAATCTGAGAGATTCTAGTTCAGTCTGGACCATTCTCACCAACTGAGATAATATAAACTGCAAATACGTGGGCAGCCATCTTTCTCCAGGGACCAGAGCAGCAGAGAATGTGTATCTGCCCAGAAAGAAAGAGCTAGTAGATGTTTTATCAATTAGAGATTTGTTGAAAGAATGAAACAGAAACCCAACTACTTCTGCTTACTTTAAAAATTTTTTTCCACATAATGAGAGGTACAGAGATAGGCAGTCCTGGGCTGGTAAAATACCCATAATTCTTCTAGTTTTCTGCTCCACGACCATTAGCATGTGGCTGTCACCCTCTCGGCCACAAGATAGGTACTCCATCTCCTTGCATGGTGGTTCATTCTAGGCAGAATGGAAAAAGGTCCACACCATCAGAGTTTTTTTCATTCACAGCTTTCTGAGATCATCACCCTGTGATATCTGCTTCTGCTTACATCTCATTAGCTTGGACAATGTCCAAGATGCAAAGGTATCTGGGAAAGCTAGGCATATTGCTTCTCTGAGCACACTGGAGTTCTGTTAGTAATGGGGAAGAGACAACTATACAGAGAATAGACACTGAGCAAGCAACCACCAGTGTGGGTTACAGATGCTAGTTTTTTTTTTTAGAAAAGCATAGACTAGGGATTGGTCTAAGAGGAAGGAAAAAAGAGAATGCCTGCCTGCATTCCAAATAGTTTTCTTGTTTTCTGCCCAGCCCCTTATCAAGCCTAGCTAACATCCTGCCCATGAACCATAAGTGTCCCTATAGCAAATTACTTTTTTTTTTTGCTTACTTTCTTTCTATAAATTTTAATAGATGTTATATTTTAGAGTGGTTTTAGCTTTAGAAAAAATTGAGCTGAAAGTACAGTGCATTCCCATATAGTCCCCGCCCCCAGACATTCATAGCCTTCCCTCCTGCCACCATCCTGCATCAGAGTGGAACATTTGTTACAATTGATGAACCCACATCGACACATCATTATTACTCGAAGTCTACAGTTTGTATTAGAATTCATTCTTGGTGTTGTACACTGTATGAACTTTTAAAAATTTATGATAACAAGTATCCACTATTATAGTGCCATACAAAATAGTTGCACTGCCCTAAAGATCCTCTGTGCTCCGCCTATTCATCCCTTCTGCTACTCTAAGTCCTGGCAACCACTGATCTTTTTACTCTCCATAGTGTTGCCTTTTCTGAGAATGTCATATAGTTGGATTTCATACAGTATGTAGCCTTTTCAGATTGGCTTCTTTCACTTGGTAATATTCATTTAAGTTTCCTTCCTGTCTTTTCATATCTTGAAAGCTCATTTCTTTTTGGCATTGAATAATAGTTCATAGTTTGGATGTTTATTTATCCATTCACCTACTGAAGGACATCCTGGTTGTTTTTAACTTTGGGTGACGATTAATAAAGCTGCTATAAACATCTTTGTGCAGGTATTTGTGTGGACGTAAGTTTTCAACTCATTTGGGTAAACACCAAGCAGCGTGATTGCTGGATCAGAGTCTTATTTGTACATATGGAATTTTGAACAGAAGTTTTGCAAGGACCAGGATTCTACGTATGTGTGTGCACATTTTCCATATTACAGCCTATGGGCAGGGTATGAACTATCACACACATTTGCCACAAATAAAACAATCTAATTGATTGGATTTTATCAGCCCCCGGACTAATATCTGATTTAAGTTACATGTTACATTTTCTTTTCTGCACATTCACTGAACTAAATTCAATTCATTTCAGCAGAAATCTATAAATGCTTGTGTTAAACTGGGATAACCCAATGGAATAATGACTGGGAAAAGTAATTTTCCTTCCAAAAGAAGTGTAAGGGCAGTATGTGCATCTACTTCAAAATAAATGAAAAACTTTTTAAAAAGTTTTAGAATTGTGGAAATATGAGGAGAATATAGTGTCAAATCATATCCACACCTTTTCCCCATGCTTCTGTATCTGGACACCTTCATTGTGCTTCCTTTCCAAACTTGGTTATTTATGCATGAATTGTCTAATCAAGTAAAGACTCAAGATCTACCCAATGCTTTTTTTAAAAATGGATTCTGCACATTTCCTAGTTTTTGTGTTGACATGCCAGGTACAAAATCAATGAAAGTCTTAATTAATAAGCCACAAAATATTTATGATGTTCCTGGGTTCGAATATGTGCTTAATGAATATTGTTGAGTTGACTCATTCGTTCAACAAGTATTTATTGAGTACCTCTTTCTCTGCCAGTAAACTCCTAAGTACTTGGAATACAGAGTTAAAGGAGGTAGACAAGTTCCCTATTCCCTTAGAATCCACAAAAAGTAGATGGGAAGATGGACAATCCATTGGAAAGATTTCCCCTCACCTCCATCAATAAGGCCGCCCCCGGCAGGCAGTCTGTTTTCAGTTTGCATCCACATACCGACCCAACTCATCCATGAACCAAGCTTGGCTTTTTCTCTCCTCTGTCAGCTGGTCATAAGGAACACACCCCATGTGGCCACAGGTCTAATCTGAGGGAGAGGTGCAATGTCACAGTGACAGGTATAAGAGAGTCTGGGCTGCCTGCTTGTGCAGCTCGATTGCACCCTTTGGTCTTGTTTGCTGCTGGTCACAAGAAGGTCGCAGCTAGTCATGAGGGGCAGATGTCTCTTAATAATTTTAGTGCTTTTCTAGATATGAGAAGATGCAAGAAATTGGGCTTATAAAATCTTCTCCTGAAAATATCTAATTATGTGAAGGTCTATTCTGCCATTTTTCTCAGAGCACAGAGTGACCCATTCCTGATCTCCACCGGGAACTCTTTTCAGGGTGTGTCGAAGGTCAGTGATTGCAGTGGCTAGTGGCTTCATCCTTGTAGAAACGGATGGCAAGCGACAATTTTTAGTTGGCACCTGGTACTCCAAAGGCACCTGGGAAGGGAGGAGTGGATGCCTGGGTCTAAAGTGAGATGGGGAAAGGGTGCAGAGAGAAGTGTTAACAGGGCAAAGGAGATCAATTTTCTTGCTATTTCTCTGTAGAGGTAGATGGCAAGGGACAATTTTTAGTTAACAATTAATATCTGACTTACCAAACTTTCCTTGTATTGAAGACACATATTGTCCCAAGCTTATGGCCAAGGAAATTGACACCCTTGAGAGTCTCTGAGGACTCTATGGGTTCTGTCTCTGATTGGCTTTGTGTTTCCCAAGATCTGGGAGAAAAATTCCTTGTGCGTCCTTTATTTCTTTCAGTAATCCCCATCTTGTGTTTACTGACAAACAAACAACTTCAGAGTGAGAACTCCTTTTGCACGCCAGGCATTTTCTATGAGCTAAATGTTTCACATATAGTTACTGTATTTCAAATATATGTAGATGTTAGGAAAAATAAAATGTAAATGTACTTAAAACATGACTTCATTCATAGAACTACAGTTTTCAAAAGTATGTTTTCCAAATCGATAGATGCAGCTCAAATAAAGTTACTGTCAATTAAGAATCCATGATAATTTTCGACATTATGACTAGGTTTTCAATCTTTAGAAGATTGAGAGAGTGGGGAACTTATCTCATTTTCTTCAAATGTTGATGTTTTTAAGGGGGAAGACATACATTCATGTTGGTGATAATAAGGTTATGTAACAAACTACCAATTTGTCAAGTGGATAATACAGTTACATACTTATGAATAAGATAGGTACATTGGTTTGAGTTTATGCTGGGAATAAAGGTAATTATTATTATTTTTAAAACCTCAGATAAGAGGCTTAGTTTATCTTTCTGACTCGTGCAGAAAACTCTGTATGTGTGTGCATACCCAGGTGGGTGTGTACACTGATAAATTAGAAATATAGATAAAGCATACTGAAGATATGTTTTCGTAGGAAGAGAAGTCACTGCATGAAAGTATTGTCAGTTGTTTGATACCATTCTCAGTTGTAAACTTCTTTTGGTGGGATGAAAATTGGTCTGTTGTGGAGACTAGATAAAAGAGTAATACTTCCTCTGTTTTTAATGACAAAACTGAAGTCTTAACTAAGCACAGTGGAGATGGAGATCATGAACAGATTTTAAAGTCTCTTTTCCTCTAGGCTTTAAAACACATGCATGCTATTGTAAGTTCCCAAGAAGGCAGGTTTTCCTCCAGAACAAAACCAGCCAATTCACTCTGCTATTTTTCCTACCCATAGATTGAACACTGTTTCCTAAGCAGCATTGAATTAATCTTGAAATATCTTCATCACATTTCTACCTATATCTAGTATAGCCCCTGGTATTAAATAGGGGCTAACATATTTTTAAATAAAAGACTGTATTCTCAACTTCCAGATATGTTCTCCTGATTCCCCCCTTTCATGGAGCATCACGTAAATAAATTTTCCAGTTTGCAGGTTAACAAATTATGACACCTTGAATCAATTAATGGGTGACACAGATATAGATAGGAGAATCCTCCAGATTGGTATGAAAAAGATTACTGCTCTAATAAACCAAACAATCAAGAAACAATAAAGTTACTGATTGATTAAATATACGCATCAGCCACCACTTTTCCTTCCTTAGTGTTGCCCTCGTATTGTCTGGAGTTATTTCAACAACTGCTTTGGATTCATTTGATCTAAAAGTTTTGAGATGGAAATCAAGAAAGAAAAAGGACTCTCTCTCTTTCTACCTCAGCATCTAAAAATGTTGTGATTTGGTATTTCTTTTCATAGCTGTAATGTACATATATCTCACCATATGTGTCTCTATGCACATTTACTTAGACTTTCAATATTGATAAGCACGTGCTACAAGTAATTTTGGTGTGAACTCTGGAGGCTCAGAGCTTCATAAGACGAACTACTTTTAGAAATTCACTATTACAAGAATGTATAAGGATGTACACATACACATTTAAAATCATGGTCTCCTTTGAAATATGGTGTAGGCCAGTGATTGCCAACTGGGGGGTGAGGGGCGAGGGGTAAGGGGGTCTCTGCTGTCCAAGGGACATTTGGTAATGTCTGGAGACATTTTTGGCTGTCACAAGCTAGAGGTGGGGGGACAAGGTGCCACTGGTGTCTAGTGGCTCGAGACCAGAGAGGCAGCTTAACATCCTGCAGTGCATGGGACAGACCTCACAACAAAGAAATATCCAGCACAAAATGTCAATAGTGCAGAAGTTGAGAAATTCTAGGGTAAGGGAAAAGGTACTGGGCACCTGGATTAGAACTCAGATCTGTTGACTAAGATGTGACCATAGGACAAATTACATCGTTGAGTCCATCTCCTTGTGGAATGCAAGACAAGCCCGTTTTGCCCCAATGGAGAAAATTCTACCTACCTTAAAGAGTTCTTACAAGCATTAAATGAGATACCTGTGGATATCCTAACACTTTTTGGTACTCCTCTCTCTAAAAAGGGCTCCAGCCCTCTGCAAAATTAAGGACTGATCCTTAATTTATTATTATCCTTATTTTCTAATTTTTCCCAGTAATAAAGGCAACATACCTGGCCCCTTTTCTTTAGGATTGCATTACTTCCCAAGGATCTCCTCGGTGCTCCTTATAAATTAGTTTACCTGAAATCTCTAAACTTATCTTAGCCCCAGCAAAGAATGAGTCTTAGACTCAATGTGAAATTCCACTACATATGAACAATTTTTAAGGGTAAAATATATTATATATAAATCATCATTAACTTTTATGTTCAGCTTAAGAAATAATAGTAACATAAACACTATATCGCTACCACTTGGCTTAAGAAACGAAACATTACCAGCTTGCTGTATGTCCAATACAGCCATCTCCTCCACACTAACCACTCATGAACCTTCACCCTCTCTGGGGAATGACAGTCCTGATCTGGTGTTAATCATTTACATGTTTTTAATTTTTTTTCTTTTTTTACTATATTTGTGTGTATTTTTTGATAATATATTGTTTAGTTCTGCTAGTTTTGATTTTTATACAAACAACTTTATATGGCCTACATTTTTCTGTGACTTGTCTTTTTTGTTTTTTTACAACATCATATTTTTGTGATTTCTCCGTGTTGAAAGTTGTAGTTGGCTTTAAGACCACCAGTGGAAGATGAGAACTTTGAATGCATTAATCCTTACTAATGCATTGCTATGCTTTTCATTTGTTTTCCAATTTAAAGGATATAAAATACTAGTGCATTTGGCTTTAATTTGTACTTGATAGAACTAATGAGATTGATTTCTTTTTATGTATTTATTGTTTGATTGCATTTCCTTATAAGTGAAATGCCTGCTTCTAGTGATTAGCCATTTTTTTCTTACTGATTCATAGGCATCCTTTCTGTATTCTCTATACTAGTCCTTTTGTTATACGTATTATGTATTCCAAGTGTATTGTTGCCTTCATGGTATTGTTTGTTAAATAGTAAATCTTAAATTTAATGAGACTAAATGTCTTTACGTGGAATTGATTTTTGTAAGTGTGAGCTAGAAATTTAATTTTTTTCCCAATAAATAATTTTCCCCCATACCTTGTTTTAAGTAGCCAACCCTTTACCCAGCAATGTGAGCTTTGTCATATGTCAAGATGACATATATGCCTAGGCCTGTTTTGTGGCTCAGCTTCTGTTTTCTTGGTCATTGTATTAGCTATCTCTGGCCCCAAACTACAATAGTTTCTCATTGTTAGTGTGTGTCATACACCCCTCGTGCCATACATTAGTCTTCTTTGTTCTTCTTCAGGAATGTTCGGTGCTTTTTTTTTCTAATGCTTTGCTCTTCCATTCAAATTCAAGAAGCATCTAGTCAATTCTCTCTTTTTATTTAAAAAAAAACCCAAAAAACAAAAAAAAACCCCCAAAACTCTAGCATTTTGACTAAAATGTCATTGAAATTGTACATAATTTGAGAAAATTTGACCTCATGATAGTGAGACTTTGTATTCATGAACATAGCATATACCTCCATTTATTTAGATTTTTGAAATGGTTTTCAATAAAGTTTATAATATTCCCCAGAAAAGGCTTACATTTATTTTTATAGATTTATTCCTAGACATGTCATTTTTGGAATACCATTACAAAAGATATCACTTTCATTAATTTTTCCAACTGTAACTGATCTAGAGAAATTACTATGTGACATTTTGTATTTTGTGTGTGACAAAAATCAGCTGATGGTTTATAATCTTTTGATTATACAGAAGGTAATCAGCTTTTACCTTGTTATAATTTTATATATTTATTATCTACCTTAAAATAATGTAGAGTATTAGATTCTCTTCCATTCCATGGACGAAATTCATTAGACTGATTATCCCACTAATACTAGGTGTCAGAATTTTGGATTTATCCCGCGTTCCACCAGTGTCACCTTCCACAAAGTATTCTCTTTCCATCTTGTGGGGACAACACCCCTACTGAAAACCAAAACTTTATATGGATGTCTTATATGTAGTGACATGTAGGACCTACTAATGATGTATTTAAATAGCTATGGTGAATTCACTGGGTCGTGTTTATACTTTTATTATAACCTCCATAACAATTTGTTTAAGTCTCATTTAATTACATTTATCATAGCCTCTGCTTAAGAAGGAGTATACTTGAATTTCACAAGAGAGTGTGATTTTTCTGGTTTGACATTTTTATTGTAGGAAATTAGTCCAGACCTAGAGACACATGATCATTTCGGTAAAATGTTAAACTCTTCCTTAACCTAAAAATTAACTTTTCCTCACATTTTTAAAGACAGGATCTTTGAAAAGTCCAACTAGTAAATTTTCTAAAGAATGTCAGGTGCCCTGTCTTAATTTACCGCTTCCACTTCTTGTCCTTTCAGACATACACTAGCAAAAGGAAATAGGTAGCCTAGAACCTTTGTGTTGTCTCAACAAATACAGTTTGAGAAATAATATTTGGGGAAAATATTGATGTGAAAAATCAAAAGATATGCCCAAACTAATCTTCTAATTCTTATGGTCCGGAAGCAAACAAACAACAACGACAAAAAATCAAATAACCTGTAACCTATTCTCATCCCAGAGCTGCAGGCATTTGACTTGCATTTGGGTCAAGAAGCCTCTCTTTAGCTAATTCTGTTTTTATTGGCCAGTTCTTCTTTCATTATTTTTATATAAACTGATCAATGTAAGCCCTAGTCTAGACAGCAAAATCAGCAAGAGTCCCTTCTATGTACCTCTGTCTGACATCCAAGGGGCTGCTACCATGCATCTCTAAAAGATACGTGTTAAAACTTCCTACCACATTTAATAGAAATAGGAGTAAGGATTAATGAAATACTATATAGTTTCTGCTTTTTCATGCCTTATTTATTTGCATCTACTATTATTCCTACTTACTGTTTTTATTTCTTATTTCATTTTATGTAGTCTTTATAGTATACTTGTAAACTAGGGGGCTAATGATAGTCACATAATGATATGTAACACTCTCTAACCCATCAGAGGAAAACAAGTCCATCTGATAATCCTTTTCTCTACCACTTACGTCTTTGTTAATAGTCTTCATGATCTCAGGTAGAGAAGCTGTGATATGTTTCCCTGTTTGCCACCATTCTGTGTTTTATACCCCATTTCATCAGGTGGAGCAGAAGAGAGGGGAAGTGTCATTTATGCTATTTCTCCCAGGCTGGATGAAATAAACCTGGCAGGAACAGATGTTAAATTGAAGACTATGAAAAGTTAACACTATCTTCCGTAATTGAAACCTTAGGGAGGAAGGCTTGAGACAATTGTCAATGGACAGAGAATACCAAAGCAAGAGTATATTCCCTGGGTCATTTCTTGCATAAGAAATAAGAAATCTTCTCATACATGAAAGCAGAGTAACCAATTGATGGGCAGTGGACATGGACAGGAAGTGATTGGCCCTAATGAATAAAAGACTTCAAAAGACAACCCTCCTCAGTTTCAGTTCCACGGAACTCCCACAGCCAGCCTTTCACAACGGATCTTTCCTAGGCATTTCAGGCAGGAGAGCCCACTAACTTTCATATCCTTTATAAAGTGGACTCCCTTCCAGTTTTCCAATTCGAAGAATTTTTGGAATGAATCCTTCCTTCCAATGTTTGCCTACAGGATGAGCACCCAGAGGATACAACCAGACCAGAGCTCCTGAAAATACCGTGGTCTTTCACTTTTTTGGTAATTCTTTTTAGTCTCATTGTCATGCCTTTAGCACCCAGTCCCTCCAGATTATTTTTTATTAAGTCCCTCATGATCATATATGTTGGGTTTGTTTTCTATAACCCTTTCATTTGAACACACAGAGTGTTCATTTTGCATAAATCAAAGTTTTATGTATTTGTTGCCTCTGAGTTTGGGGTATGTAGGTACATATATTCCACTTATGATTTTTTAAGTTAAAAAAACACACCATTTGAAGTTATTAAGACTTAAGGACTGTGAACTTAGCAGTTAGAATTATTGCTTCATCTCTTCTTCATTGTTTTTGTTGTATGATTCCGTTTTCACATCTGTAAAATGCGGATAATTATTATATCTATGTCCCAGTTCTATTTTGATAATTAAATGTTTTAATGCATGAAAAGCACCTAAACAGTTCCTGGCTCATAGTAAAATCAAAAAACAATTAGCTGCTATTTTAATAATCATTTTACTTGACTTGCATACTGTAGACAAAATATAATAATGATTCTAGTATTTTAATATTCAGGATAGAATGACTAATACTGCAAGTCTCTTATCTACAGCGTATCATGCAGAAAATGGGAGCAAGCTCAAAAAAAATTTTTTTTAAACCAGGAAGATGTAGTCTTGAAGTGAAAAGAAAGATGCAAGTTCACTTAAAATATGTAGGTGAACAAAACAGCAGAAAGAAGTGCAGAACAAAATCCACGGACAGGATTATTCTCAGCATGCCTCATTTGTGGGTAACATGTTTCAATAAAAAGTATGATGATGCCCAACCACTAAAAAGAGATGATAATTATGTAACCTGATGGAGGTGCTAATTATTGCTACAATGGCATTCACATTACACTATACAAATGTATCAAATTAACATGCTGCACGTCTTAAATTTACACAATATATCAAATATATGTCAATAAAATTTTTTTTAAGTAGGATGAAGAACACTCTCCAACACAAGTATGTCTGCAAAACCACTGTACAAAGTTTTCCTGGGAGAGTAATTGTTCCCACCGTCCTTGGTACTGAGGATGAGAATTACATTCAGAAGTCTTAAGTCTCAAGTCTTAAGAGGATATGGGAGAAGAAAGCACAGCAGAAATGAAACTGTATGTACAGTGAGAGTTGCAGACGAAGACGTTGCTATGGAGAGCCCAAGAAGCTGTTTCTTTATCTGTGTTCCTTGCATTTCCCTCAGGTGTGTTTCCCCAGTTACTAAGAAATCTCCTGACCCACCTCCTTCCCACCTACCCTTGTTCTTACTAAGTCCATCTGTTTTGGTAAACCTCAGTTCTTGCCTGTAGTAAAGAACTTTACTTCATTTCTATCTTGCTTTAAACTTCCATTGTTGGCTTCTAGTTTTGTACCATGTCCCTTGGAGGGACATGAGTCCCAGTGTTCTCATGCTTCATGTTGATAAGAGGAAAAAGTTGCGCAGAAATATTCTTAAAGATTTAAGTTAAGCCCGACCCCCCCATATATATTTCTTCCAGTGGTATCAAAAAATCCTACTGGGACTTACTGCACAAGATCTATTTTTAATTTTAGTCCTATTCATTCAGGACTCAGAGCATTCTCCAGGTTTCAACATCACATTCTCTTTTGTTCTTTCAGTGTCTTGCAGTTCCATTTTTTCTCTTTTCCTCCTTCGTTTACCTAGATCTTGCTTTGTTCCTTCCTGAGGAGAAAGCCTTCAACAGAATTAGTGAGGCATCCCCAGCCAGGGGCCGCATCTTTCAAAGAGCTTGATGTAATTTTACCTGGGTTTGTCAGCACCATCCCTCTGCTGGACATCTAATTGTGAATTGCGTTCCCTAACTCTCCTGCTGCCACCAGCCGGAAAGGGGCCATGGCTCAGGCCAAGGTTCACCTTGGCAGGTGAATGCAGTAGTAGGAATCCACCTATTAACACATATGCAGAGTAGGAAGTGAATTCACTCTGCCAATTTTCCAAGAATTAACTTTTCAGCTTGTTTCTCGTTTTCATCAACTGGTGGATAGGAGTTTTAGCTTTCAGGATCAGAATAGATTTTTCCACGGTGCTCCCTTTTTTTCACTTGTAAAAGAAAGAAAATGCATTTGAGCAAGAAGGACTTGCACCATACATCAGTGCCCCTGAATTGTAAATAGAAAACAGAGAATCAGTTGGTCACTGTGGCAGTTACAGGAGCAGGAGAAATTATTTTTGTAGTTCTCACAAAACTCCTGATTTCTCTGGGGCTGGTTCTTAGAAAAGGTGGTTTTGAGGGATTTTTCATTTTATTTTTTGTTGTCAAGATGGCGCATGCTCTGTGAAGGCCATCTCTACCCACACAACTCAGAAGTGTCTGTAATCTTATGTTAGTAGTGTAGTTGCATTATTTATAATTAATATTTACCTCACTATTTTTTTAAAAACTGGAAAAGGTTAGGGATCTTGGCTAGGCATTCAAAAGCTCTTTAAATTATCCTTCCAGATTTTTCTCCAAACACTCCTCACCTTTAGCAGAACCAGTTGGCTATTTTTCCCCCATCAGCATTTTTTAATGTTACATCCCTATCTTTTGTATTATCTTCCCACCACTGCCAAAATACTGCTCATTATTCAAAACCAAATTCAAATCTCACATACTCAGCCACCTTTCCTGATCATCTGGATATAATCTCCCCCTTCTACTGCTGGCTGAGAGAACTTCTAGTTCTTAATATTTTCTGGTAGTTCCATATACTACAAAAAAAAAAAAAAAGGTGCAAACTTTGGAGTGCCTGTAACATGTAGCTTCCTCGGCCCTATTCCCATGAATTTCTGACTCAGTAAATCTGTGATGGGACCTAGGCACATCTGTTTTAACAGCATACTAAATGCATCTGATACAGATCACCTGTAGACCATATTTTTAGAAGTATCAGCATAATGTTTTATATATTTGTTACTTTTTTTTTTTTTTTTTTCGGTACGCGGGCCTCTCACTGTTGTGGCCTCTCCCGTTGCGGAGCACAGGCTCCGGACGCTCAGCCTCAGCGGCCATGGCTCACAGGCCCAGCCGGTCCGCGGCATGTGGGATCTTCCCGGACTGGGGCACCAACCCGTATCCTCTGCATCGGCAGGCGGACTCTCAACCACTGCGCCAGCAGGGAAGCCCTATTTGTTACTTTTATAAGCATATATGTTTTATTTCCCTGTTCAGTTACATGCTGTTAAAGGGCAGGGATTATATTTTATACTGCTATTTATTTTACACAATGTCTTAAATATTATTTAATATTAATAGCACTAATTTATGTAGCTCTCCATAGACATGTCAAAAGTCCATTTTCTTAATACTAAGTATAATATTAGGAAAAGGGTTGATCTGTAAAGTTACTCAAAAGGGAAGAATAAAGAAAACAGCAATATTGGGGTTTTTATAATAAGAAGAGGGCAAGAAGAAGGTTCAGACCAATGGTTATAATTAAATATTGATTTACTTGGGGTCAGATACTCTCCTAATCGTTTGGTACAGTTCCTTTTAGGGGACATCTAGGATTCTTTATTTTCTAAATGTCATCCCTTGTGGTAAAAGTTAGTACTGAAAACTGAAACCTAAAAATTATAAGGATGCCGTAGGACATCTTGCTGAACGGAAACTAATTTTTCCCGGTGAGAAACTTGGTTTCATTTTTTATTTTATAAATGTTGGCTTAATACTGGTTATGTGTCATGGAAGAGCCCCACCGCATTCACTACATCAAATGCTGTGAAAATTATCCAGCTCATATTATACCTCTAAGCACTT
Source organism: Monodon monoceros (assembly GCF_005190385.1). Lineage (NCBI taxonomy): Eukaryota > Metazoa > Chordata > Mammalia > Artiodactyla > Monodontidae > Monodon > Monodon monoceros. The sequence goes on from NW_021703780.1 coordinate 26,157,452, forward strand.
CACTAAAATGTAATAATTTCCTGAAACATAAAAGAAACCTTTCACCATCTTTATTTTTTGTCAAGGTAGCGGACGATGTTTGTACTTTAGTGCTCACATTCAAAACCAGAGGCACTGAATTCACTTGATTTCCTCTCAGTGGCTGTGAAGTTGGGAGGCTGGTGACACACCTGCCCCTGGGACCACTGGTTCCAGCTTCCTGGGTATAAACAGAGGCAAACCATCTCTGTGATTCTCAGACAAGGTGAGAATCCAAATCACTGACTTAAAGAATGAGAAAATCCAATTTTTGGAAGGTTCAATGACTATGTTTCCCTGATCTGGAAATAGTTGTATAGATACTCTATAAAAATAACTGTAAACTCCCTTCCAGAGAAGATGGCTCCACGGCATCCCTGAAGGCAATAGAGAAGGTTTGTACATCTCTTGCTGGATCTGGGCTCTTTCTCCCAGTGACTGCCACACGTGAAGTGCTTTCCTGTTTAAACTCATCACAATGCACTCCAGAGATGTGAGCTAGGGGAAGGATTTGAAATGGGTCCTCATCCTCTCCACAAATAGCAAATAAACTGCCAACAAGAGGCATTTTACGAACATCATGTCTACTGCCTGGTTCTCTGATGTCCTATTTCTGGAGGTTAGCTGCTCTGACTCGATATTCATTGAGTTGTGGGTTTTGTTTTTTTTTTAAGTTTGACTCTCTGGAGTGAAGATGCTCTTTGATGAGAGGTCTGGTTGACTGCTACATCTTCCCAGTTCCTTGTCTCTCATCATGGCTTAGTTCACACACTACATCTTAAAAGAGTGGAGGTCTACCTACTTACTGCACTTTGGGTCAGATTAGACCTTGTATGCCTTCCTTGGAGAGGGTCTCACTTTGGTTTTGTCATGCTTTTTAGGCTTCACAAGAAAGTTCTAAGCCTCTCAGCCATCTTCCTAGCAGATTGCCTGAGGCCTTACACTTCTGATACCATCTTCAGGTTGAAAGTATGATGATGGAAGTCTTTGTTTTACATAGAAGGGGTTAGATGCCAGGGTTTCTTCTAAGATTGAGGCTCCGTAGAAGCGATTTTCTCTTTCTTTATTCTTATTCCTTCCTTCCTTCATCTCATTTTCTTTTATCTCTTCTTTCCTTTCTCTCTCTCTTTCCTTCTTTCTTACTTTGTTTTCTGAAGTTTAGGACAAAGACTTTTTAATATCTCACTTAAGAAACCAGAGTTATTCCCATAATTTTCTAAATACATGTAATTTCCCTTTACCTTCTTATATACCATGTCCCTCTTCCCCTACCCCATACATGTCTAGTACCTATTTTTTCTCTAAGAATATCTTTTGGTGGTCCTCATTCCTTTATTCTCTTAGCATTGCCCAATAACCATTCCCCAAAATGATTGTTCTAAGTCAATCATGGTTATAGTATTTTTCTTGCAATGATTGGCTTAGAAATGGGCATGTGACCTAATACTGGCTTATGATATTTGAGACGTCCAATGGGGGCTTCTGGAAAAAGACAATTTTGCAGAATTTTTTTTCAGTTAGCTGTCTATCAAATAATTTCACATTGTTAAAATCTTCATAATTTTTATTCACAAAAATTTTATTTGTACAGGAAGACTAGCTAATTCATTTAATTATTTAAATGATGACCAATAAACTGTACCATTTAACTATTTCTAATTTTTTAAAAAAATACATATGTTTAGAGATATAGTCACTTCCTCTTTAAAAAATATTATTTAAATTGTATGCTCAGAAGTGGAATTACTAGGTCCAAATTAGAAACTTTTATGTCTCTCGGTTTCCAAAAAGTTTATACTAACTTCACCTGCCATTGCCAGTTTAGAAATTTTCAGTCTCTCCATACCTTGAAAGCACAAGGCATTATCCATTTTTGCTAACTTGTTTGAATTCGCTTTTCTCTGATTCTTGGCAATTTTGAATACTTTTGCCTTCACGCATTTATTAGTTGTATTTCTTTGTGGACACTTCTCATCTATTTCCTTTCTGTCAGTTGTCTATGGGGTCTTATTTTACTTAAAAATAAACATCTGGGAGCTTTTAATATAACATAGTTATTGGCCCTTGTCTTATTTGCTGAAAATATTATTTGCTTTCTTATTTGGGTTACCTTACTTTGACTGCAGAAGTTTGTAACTTTAATGTCATCAAATTTGTTTATTCTTCCTTCATGATTTCTTTTACTGTTATTCTGTGTTGTGTCCTCTCTCAAATCCTCCAAATCCAGTGAATATTAAATTCCTCATCTGGTTTTCCTAACATTTTGATTTTCATATTTATATTTAATTATTTTATCCATCTGGAATTACTTTTGACCAATATTCAGAGTTACAAGTCTTGATTTATTTTTCTTTCCAAAATGCTAAGCAACCATTCAACTACCATTTACCGAATAATCTTTCTCTTCCCTGCTGCTCTGATAAAATAAATCTTGTATATAATAAAGTCAGTTTCAGAGGACCCTCTTCTGCTTCATTTAGCTTTGCTTTGTAGTTCACAAGACACTTTAACCTACATTATCTCATTTCATCCTTCTTCCTCCACTCTGATTGCCTGGGTCCCTCCCCACCGCTCCTCCTGCAATGCTAACATCAAGCAATCTGATTTGTCCCATGTCTGTCTTATAGATGGAAAACAAAACCCTGAAACATGAAGCCACTTATTAGCTAGACTTCCCAGCCATTTACTATTAGGCAGAAATGGAAAATTGCAGTTTCCGCTCACCCTATGCCCTGGACATCTCATCCCCACACTGGGAAGACATTGGCTACCACCTTGGCTAGTGTTTGTTTTGGCTTCAGGGTCATCCATGAGCCTCCTTTTGGGTTCCCCCAAACGAGGACCTATTTCCTACACACACATTTATTTCTCAGGATTCTTTGGTAACTTCTGCTTCCATAGCAGTGGGGAAACAAGCAGTGGGTGCAGACAGCCGTCTGCCTCTGAGCTTCCCAGCCTGTGTGTACTTGGCACTGACTGAGGACTCTGCTTTGCGTCAGTGCATTTGCGAGGTGACACATATTCTCCGGTGATTAGATTAGTGCTGGCAAAGCCAATATGAAAAACCCACACAGATTACCACTGTCACCCGCAGTAATTACATTTATTCATTTCCATTTAGCCAAGTTTTTACAAGCCAAGCAAAGGGCCAAATAAGCAATAAACACAGAGGCAAGAAATTAAAATGCTGATCTGTTTGCTGTGAAAACAATCAAACTATCATCTTTCTTTAGGCACCTCATTCATCATCAGACGGGGCCACACTGGTGAGGTGGAGGCAGGGAGCCTAATGTTATTACATGTAAATTCACTAACATGAAATTACTGCCCCTGATGTGATTTTACTAATAAATTAGTTCATTTCTACCTTTTCGCTAGAGACTTTAGGGGCCATGGAGAATTGTACATGTGTCTTGTAATCGCGCCTGCTTTATTTCAGGCTGGCTAGCTGTTAAATTTCTATTTCTTTGCACTCGCTCCCAGCTGATTCTTTAGTTTTCTTGCTATGCCTTATTGGATCAACATGCCATACAATTTGTTGTCTTCACATGTAGTTTGAAAATAAGCAGCTTAAGGACAAATTCTCTTTTGCGGGCGATGGGCACAGCATCGGGAGCATTATGAATATAATGGCCCTAGCAGCTAGTTGGCAGCTGTTATTAATTCATTGTTGGGTGTGGTGGGTTTTTTTTTTTCATTTCTGTATCCATTTTCAATTGGAAAAGAGAATGGAGCCAAACTTTGCCATGTCAAGGAGCTATTGAAGCAAGGAAATCAATCTGCAAGCGGTTCCCTTGACCTGCTAACCCCTCTGCTGTGTCTTCAGAGGAGCAAAGAGCTCACAGTGGAAGGGCAGCCAGTGGTTCACAGAAGACAGATGTAGGGTCTCTCTGGATCTGCTCCCTCCTTGGGACTTGCATGGTGCTTCCTTGCTTATTGTTAATGGCCCATGTCTGGATCTAGAATATTTTATTTATTCTTAAAGATTTCATCTGCTCTGCTGTTTAGCCCAACCCCAAATCACAATCCATTTTTGAAAGGTTACAAATGGTTTCTATGAAAATGACTTTGATGCTGCCAATGACAGAGTGGAGATGCTAAGAGAACAGGAGAGGGAGGGAGAGACAAGAGAGACAAGTCTTTGGTGGAGACGCCCCTCCCTTTTCCAATACTTCCCCTTCTGACCCTAAATGGAGATTCTGTATGATATGACTCAATTTTAAGCCTTAGAGAAATATAAAATATGCACAATAGTATATTCCTGCTTTGTACAGTAAAAATGTGTTAAAAAGAGTTTCTTTGAGGCAGTGGTTCAGTGAAAATCTAAGGCATAGTAATGGTAGACATGACTCATGACGCCCACTTCACACTTGAGCATTGAATAGAGTTCCCTCACCCCTTCCATTGAATAGAGTTCCCTCACCCCTTCCATAGAGATAGCATTAATTAAATTTATGTGTTAAGGAAATGTACAGGAAATAACTCCTCCTTGATTTGAATTAAATTGATTGAATTAATATAACTTTGCACCATGCAAAGTTATATATGAGGGGAACTGTGTATCTAATTTTTTTCTCTTGTTTTTTTGGAAAAAAGAAATGAGAATAAGTACCTGTTTCTGGATTTATTAAGTAAGATTGTACTCTAGCTAACTGACTATTCTCATTAATGAGTGAAATATTTGGATTATCAATTTGAAAATAACTCCATTCAATAAATACCTATTGATCAATTACTGTAGACAGAACCCCAAGTTAAATGCTGTCCCCAAAGACAAAAATAAATGTCTAGCTTTTCAGGATTTAAGGTAATTCAGACTCTTCCAGTTTCTGGGGTTGCCACAGAGACCCACATCTATGGGTACTCCCATAGAACCTTGTACTTAGCTTTCATAGTTCTTACCACGGAGTTTGCCATTTTCTTTCATTTGTTTGTAATTTTCTTAATATCTAGATTCTTAATTAGATTATTATTCTCCATTACAGCAAGGACTGTTTCAGGTTTTCTCACCATAGTATCCCCATTGAGATACATACCAAGTATTAAATAAATATCAAATAAACAAATGAAAAATTGAATTATACAGTCCTGTAGAAACAGAGATAGTGTAGAATATTGCTTTAAATCAGCATTGTTGCAAGACAAATCACTGCACAAATATGGTTAAGAATTACATCTTGAGCATCTATTATGTCGACCTGCTGGGGATACTGCAGTGAACAAGATGGATAAAAACTTGTACCCTTGCAGAGCTTACATTTTTTTAGTGTGTGAATAGAATAAGGAAGATGTTTCAAATAATGAGCAATATTGTTTGTTATATTTTTAAATATAAACCTCTCTATTAGATGTTGATCTTATATTTTGGAGCCAATAATTATTTACCATTTCAGCTTTTTTAGTGCAACACTAAGAAATCATGTATATTAATAATATAGCAACTTAATTATAATAATTTCTTAAAATTAAGTATAAGAAATTACAGCAGTGAAAATACTCTTTATGACACTATAATGGTGGATATGTGTCATCATACAGTGGTCAAAATCCATAGAATATACAACACCAAGAGTAAACAGTGATGTCAATATGGACTTCGGTTCATTAAAAAAAAAAAAATACGGCTTTCCTGCTGGCACAGTGGTTGAGAGTCTGCCTGCCGATGCAGGGGACACGGGTTCGTGCCCCGGTCTGGGAAGATCCCACATGCCGCGGAGCAGCTGGGCCTGTGAGCCATGGCCGCTGAGCCTGCGCGTCCGGAGCCTGTGCTCTGCAACGGGAGAGGCCACAACAGTGAGAGGCCCGCGTACCGCAAAAAAAAAAACTTCGATGGAATAGGTGAATGGACGCAGATATAATCACCTGTAGTTTAAGCCTTCTCCAGATAAAATTTCTTTCCGTAAATTTTCTGTCTACATTAAATTTCTAATCGTTGAATGTTAATATATCAAAACTATTACATAAATGTAGAAGGCAAACAGTGCTTTAGAACACGTTACTTTTGTGTTATGGTAAAATGAATATAAGGTAAAATTTACTATTTTAACCATTTTTAAGTGTACAGTTCGGTGGCATTAAGTACATTCATATTGCTATGCAACCATCGCCACTATCTTCAGAACTTTTTCATCATCTCACTCTGAAACTATATAAATTAAACAGTAGCTGCTCATTCCCCTCTCTGCTCTAGAAAGTATTACTTTTTTTTTTTATTGAGTTTATTTTTGTATATGGTGTTATGGAGTGTTCTGATTTCATTCTTTTACATGTAGCTGTCCAGTTTTCCCAGCACCACTTATTGAAGAGACTGTCTTTTCTCCATTGTATATCTTTGCCTCCTTTGCATAGATTAGTTGACCATAGGTTTGTGGGTTTATCTCTGGGCTTTCTATCTTGTTCCATTGATCTAGGTTTCTGTTTTTGTGCCAGTACCATATTGTCTTTATTACTGTAGCTTTGTAGTGTAGTCTGAAGTCAGGGAGTCTGATTCCTCCAGCTCCGTTTTTTTCCCCTCAATGCTGCTTTGGCTATTCAGGGTCTTTTGTGTCTCCATACAAATTTTAAGATGATTTGTTCTGATTCCATAAAAAATGCCATTTGATAGGGATTACAAAAATGTAATTTGATAGGGATTGCATTGAATCTCTAGATTGCTTTGGGTAGTATAGTCATTTTCACAATATTGATTCTTCCAATCCAAGAACATGGTATATCTCTCCATCTGTTGGTATCATCTTTAATTTCTTTCATCAGTGTCTTATAGTTTTCTGCATACAGGTCTTTTGTCTCCCTAGGTAGGTTTATTCCTAGGTATTTTATTCTTTTTGTTGCAGTGGTAAATGGGAGTGTTTCCATAGTTTCTGTTTCAGATTTTTCATCATTAGTGTATAGGAATGCAAGAGATTTCTGTGTGTTAATTTTGTATCCTGAAACTTTACCAAATTCATTGATTAGCTCTAGTAGTTCTCTGGTGGCATTTTTAGGATTCTCTATTTATAGCATCATGTCATCTGCAAAAGTGACAGTTTTACTTCTTCTTTTCCAATGTGTATTCCTTTTATTTCTTTTTCTTCTCTGATTGCCATGGCTAGGACTTCCAAAACTATGTTGAATAATATTGGTGAGAGTGGACATCCTTGTCTGGTTCCTGATCTTAGAGGAAATGCTTTTAGTTTTTCACCATTGAGAATGATGTTTGCTGTGGGTTTGTCGTATATGGCCTTTATTATGTTGAGGTAGGTTCCCTCTATGCCCACTTTCTGGAGAGTTTTTATCATAAATGGGTGTTGAATTTGTCAAAAGCTTTTTCTGCATCTATTGAGATGATCATCTGGTTTTTATTCTTAAATTTGTTAATATGGTGTATCACATTGATTGATTTGCGTATATTGAAGAATCCTTGCATCCCTGGGATAAATCCCACTTGATCATGGTGTATGATCCTTTTAATGTGTTGTTAGATTCTGTTTGCTAGTGTTTTGTTGAGGATTTGTGCATCTATATTCATCAGTGATATTGGTCAGTAGTTTTCTTTTTTTGGAGTACCTTTGTCTGGTTTTGGTATCAGGGTGATTGTGGCCTCATAGAATAAGTTTGGGAATGTTCCTTCCTCTGCAATTTTTTGGAAGAGTTTGAGAAGGATGGGTGTTAGCTCTTCTCTAAATGTTTGGTAGAATTCACCTGTGAAGCCATCTGGTCCTGGACTTTTGTGTGTTGGAAGATTTTTAATCACAGTTTCAATTTCATTACTTGTGATTGGTCTGTTCATATTTTCTATTTCTTCCTAGTTCAGACTTGGAAGGTTATACCTTTCTAAGAATTTGTCCATTTGTTCCAGGTTGTCCATTTTATTGGCATAGTTGCTTGTAGTAGTCTCTTAGGATGCTCAGTATTTCTGCGGTGTCTGTTGTAAATTCTCCTTTTTCATTTCTAATTTTATTGATTTGAGTCCTCTCCCTCATTTTCTTGATGAGTCTGGCTAATGGTTTATCAATTTTGTTTATCTTCCCAATGAACCAGCTTTTAGTTTTATTGATATTTCCTATTGTTTTCTTTATTTTTATTTCATTAATTTCTGCTCTGATCTTTATGATTGCTTTCCTTCTGCTAACTTTGGGTTTTGTTTGTTCTTTTCTCTAGTTCCTTTAGGTGTAAAGTTAGATTGTTTACTTGAGATTTTTCTTGTTTCTTGAGGTAGGCTTGTATAACTATAAACTTCCCTCTTAGAACTACTTTTGCTGCATCCCGTAGCTTTTGTATCGTTGTGCTTTCATTGCCATTTGTCTCTAGGTTTTTGTTGTTTTTGTTTTTTTTTTTTTTGCAGTACACGGGCCTCTCACTGTTGTGGCCTCTCCCGTTGCGGAGCACAGGCTCTGGACACGCAGGCTCAGCGGCCATGGCTCACGGGCCCAGCCGCTCCATGGCATGTGGGATCGTCCCAGACCGGGGCATGAACCCATATCCCCTGCATCGGCAGGCGGACTCTCAACCACTGCGCCACCAGGGAAGCCCATGTCTCTAGGTATCTTTGATTTCCTCTTTGATTTCTTCAGTGATCTCTTGGTTGTTTAGTAATGTATCAGCCTCCATGTGTTTGTGTTTTTTATGTTTTTTCCCCTGTAATTCATTTCTAATCTCATAGCGTTGTGGTCAGAAAAGATACTTGATATGATTTCAATTTTCTTAAATTTACTGAGGCTTGATCTGTGACCCAAGATGTGACGTATCCTGGAGAATATTCCGTGCACACTTAAGAAGAAAGTGTAATCTGCTGTTTTTGGATGGAATGTCCTGTAAATATCAACTAAATCTGTCTGGTCTATTGTGTCATTTAAAGCTTCTGTTTCCTTATTTGTTTTCTTTTTGGATGATCTGTCCATTGGTGTAAGGGAGGTGTTAAGAGTCCCCCAGTATTATTGTGTTACTGTTGATTTCCTCTTTTATAGCTGTTAGCAGTTGCCTTATGTATTGAGGTTTCCTATGTTGTGTGCATATATAGTTATAATTGTTATATCTTCTTCTTGGATTGATCCCTTGATAATTATGTAGTGTCCTTCCTTGTCTCTTGTAACCTTCTTTAAAGTCAATTTCATCTGATATGAGTATAGCTACTCCAGCTTTCTTCTGATTTCCATTTGCATGGAATATCTTTTTCCATCCCCTCACTTTCAGTCTGTATGTGTCCCTAGGTCTGAAGTCGGTCGCTTGTAGACAGCATATATATGGGTCTTGTTTTTGTATCTATTCAGCGAGCCTGTGTCTTTTGATTGGAGCATTTAATCCATTCACGTTAAGGTAATTATTGATATGTATGTTCCTATGACCATTTTCTTAATTGTTTTGGGTTTGTTTTTGTAGGTCCTTTTCTTCTCTTGTGTTTCCCACTTAGAGAAGTTCCTTTAGCATTTGTTGTAGAGCTGGTTTGGTAATGCTGAATTCTCTTAGCTTTTGCTTGCGTGTAAAGCTTTTGATTTCTCCATCGAATCTGAATGAGATCCTTGCCGGTTAGAGTAATCTTGGTTGTAAGTTCTCCCCTTTCATCACTTTAAGTATTATCATGCCACTCCCTTCTGGGTTATAGAGTTTCTGCTGAGAAATCAGCTGTTAACCTTATGGGAGTACCCTTGTATGTTATTTTTCCCTTGCTGCTTTCAATAATTTTTCTTTGTCTTTAATTTTTGCCAATTTGATTACTATGTGTCTCGGCGTCTTTCTCCTTGGGTTTATCCTGTATGGGACTTGCTGCGCTTTCTGGACTTGGGTGGCTATTTCCTTTCCCATGTTAGGGAAGTTTTCAACTATAATCTCTTCAAATATTTTCTCTGTTTCTTTCTCTCTCTCTTCTCCTTCTGGGACCCCTATAATGCGAATGTTGTTGTGTTTAATGTTGTCCCAGAGGTCTCTTCGGCTGTCTTCATTTCTTTTCATTCTTTTTTCTTTATTCTGTTCCACAGAAGTGAATTCCACCATTCTGTCTTCCAGGTCACTTATCCGTTCTTCTGCCTCAGTTACTCTGCTACTGATTCCTTCTAGTGTATTTTTCATTTCAGTTATTGTATTATTCATCTCTGTTTGTTCTTTAATTCTTCTAGGTCTTTGTTAAACATTTCTTGCATCTTCTCAGTCTTTGCCTCCATTCTTTTTCCGAGGTCCTGGATCATCTTCGCTATCATTATTCTGAACGCTTTTTCTGGAAGGTTGCCTATCTCCCCTTCATTTAGTTGTTTTTCTAGGGTTTTATCTTGTTCCTCCATCTGGTACATAGCCCTCTGCCTCTTCATCTTGTCTACCTTTCTTGAAATGAATCTCTTATTAAGAGAGATGTTTTCACCCTTTATCTTACGTGATTATTGCAAATCATTTTGCTGAATGTGTGCTTTAATTTTCTACATTCTGACGATTCGATTTTGAACTGTGTCTTATCCACCTATAGTGCCTTACTAGTTTTTCTAATGTTACCTTGTACAACTAAGACTTCACAAAAAAAACAAGAAAACTGGAAAAGTAACGCTGTTGTCCCAAAAGATAGACCCTGCTGCTTGACTCAACCGTTGTCTTGGGCTCACCATTCTCATTGCTTTATTAGTTGAGAACAAGCGAAGGGATGACAAACAATTTTGGTTTTCCTCAAAGACGAACTGATTGAAAATCTATAGATGGGGAAAAGTGGAATGTGTCATTGGAAGAACCAGCATTTATTCCTCTATGGGCAGTTGAGGAAGATGAGTGACCACCAGAAAGAAATTAGACCCAGAGAACAAAGCAAAAAGACTAAGGTTCTATGCCAGTAAGAAGGCTGGGCAGTCTCAACCATCAAGAAATCAGTAAGGAAGACCTGGCCACCAATACAAGTAAGGATGGAGACACAGTGTGATGTCCTGAATCAATTCTGATCCACTAAGAAAGACAGCTATGCTATGCAACTCTGAACACCAGAAGTTCTACCAGACTGGCTGGTGGTGCTATTTAGGGAAGAAATTAAATGTGTGTGTGTGTGTGTGTGTGTGTGTGTATATATATATATATATATACACACACACACACATACATATATATACACATATATATATAAATTAAATGTACGCATATATAAAATTGGACATAGCTACATAAAGTACTATAGTGAAGTTTTCCTAAGTAGAAAGTAGAAAATTGCTCCTGGCCAACAAGGCGCTTTTAATAAGTTGGATGACTTTATCTGGAAATTCCAAGGGTTAGTCAGTTCATCATCTGTGTTCATGAATTCAAGTATTGCTTTTGCTAAGTTATGATTTGTGAGAAAGTGTGGTAGGATCAGATTGAAGACATGAAAAGGTGGAGAGCCGTGTATGTGTCTGTGCTTGTGTGCTGGTCCCGTAGATTCTCTCCATTGTCAAGGAACATAGCACAATTCCTCTATCTTTTTGAAATGGGCCTTTAAGTATAAGTATCCCGAGTCCCACAGTTTTCCTCCTGATCCATGACTTTCTGGGTTAATTGTGAGAATCATTAAATGGATTTGCAAACCCTCCATACGTATAGTAAGCAAAGGTGTGGTCTAATGTTTGTTTAATAATACAGTGTTATGTCTCTCAACTACTGTAATTTCCATGTTCTTATTGATTGTAATTTATAACATCATTAGCTTTCTAAACTGCCATTAACTAATGATGGACTCTGTAGGCTAAACAGCTCTTTGAAATCAGTTACTGACAAGTTAGCCCCAGAAGCATTTATCAAAAGGGTAATGGATCCCTATTGGAGTGACAATAAATTAGGTTATGCTCTTATCGAATTAAACAATGGATGAAGGAAAATTAGCTATCAATAAACATCCATAAAACCTTCTCGATTATTCCCAGTCAATTATATCAATTAGAGATCAAACAGGGAACCCCTGCAGTAAGTTAAATAAGACTAACCAGAGCCCAAAGAGGCCAAATTGCGTTACAAAAATGCAACACCAGGGGCAGCTGCAGAAGAGGTAATTATTACTGCCATTGACAAAAGGGCTGCTTTATTGGAACATGGGGTATTGCCTGGAGGCTGGCTTCTGGCTAAAGGACAAAGACTCCCTAATAAAGGCAAAAGGAAAGAGAGGAGGAGACAGGGGACTCGGGAGAACAGGAGAAAGAAAGGGAGAGTTGTGTGATGCAGAGTGCATGGTTGGGTAAGAAAGAGGACTGCAGAATTATTTGTATATATGCAGCCTATCCTTTTACTGATACAATTTTTAAAAATTTATTTCTTTATTGAAGTACAGTTAATTTACAACGTTGTATTAATTTCTGCTGTACAGCAAATTTAATTAAACCTTTGGCTTGTAAGGATGTTTCCTTAGCTCTCTGCAAAACACCGACTTTTGTGAAGGCCATTATCATCTTGAAAGTCTTAGTTATACATACATATGTATGTATATGTATGTGTGTACATGGACAGACACGTCGGTAGATAGATATCCACATTCAATTTTGTTGGAGAAGGGTCTTAATAAACCTGTGTTGATTTTCATTAAATTTCTTCCTTAAAAGAACTAGAAAGCTTTAAAAAAATGGCTTAAAGTATGCTTTCAAGTGATTTGAGATCACTGATGAGATTCAAGGGGAAATAAAAAACAGGTGAGTTTTCCTAATGGTCAGACCTTAATTTCCATACACCTCTTACACAGGAGACTCTCAATAAACACCTGTTGTTCAGATTTGTCATAAGGCCTGAATTTTACTTATGGCTAAGAGGAAATCACAAAGGAGAGGAGTTTTGAGAGGTCATCTGAGGCTGTGAGTCCAAAGCTCTTCTGACGTATGTGCCTTACGGTCTTGCTGGTATTTTTCATAAAGGATGTATATCCTTTTGTTCCATGCCTTTGAATTGTGTGGACAATTTATCATGTGTTTCCGACAGATTCCACTTTATTGTTTTCCATGAGAAATTGCTCACCAGGAGCTGCCTCAGATTCTTGGCCTCTGCATGTGTTTCACCCCTCTTGGAGCCCAACTTGATATCCATCCAAGGACCTTAAATTACCTCTTCCCATTTATGATCTTTATAAAGCTCTTTTGGGATTGGCTGATGGTGCACAGACACTAAAGAGACCTTAAAGAGCGAAAGGGAATGTTGGTGGGGAGGCAGCGTGTTATGCTGTGGGCCTTGGAGCGAGGAGTGAAGAGCTCGGATTCAGTATCTGCTGCTTGTCTGCTCTGTTTTCAGTTGGTTTGCTTAGATTCCCTCTCTTCATCAGTAACATGGAGATGATACACCCAGCCTCGCAGAGTTGTCCGCAGGTGATATCTGCATCATGCCTACTGGCCATGTCAACCTTCCCATGAATTCACTTAATTTTGAGCCTTCAGTCTCCTCATCTGTGAAGTGAAACAATGATCCTCAGAATCTTGCAAGGCTTTTGTGAGGCTCAGAAGTGAGAAACCGTTAGAAAAATACTATGTCAACTATAAAGCACTCAACAACTGTTAGCTGCTATAAAAATCATAAAACCACAATTATGACCTCTCTTTTATTCCAGTGTTGATTCTAATGGGATGCTTCTCAGAAAAAAGGCCATTTTACATGGAACCAAGAAAGAATTCACCCTTTTCCTACCCTGATGCTGACCACGGTCTCGCAGTCGCTCACACCACCATTGATCCCCATCAGTCTTCTGCTGGTAAGCGTGCATGCTGTAACCTTGACTCTGCATTGACCTCTGAGGCACTGGGGGCTGCTCCCATCCTCTAGGAGTTGTAGGGCTTCTAATTCCTAAGTTCCCATGTTCTCCTGGTGTCCTTCTCAATGCCCCATGCTGACCAGGAAGTCCTCCAACAGCACTGATCCAGCCTTCTTTTCCACTTTGATTTGGGGATGGAAGGGTATCAGAATTGCTACAGAGAATCAGAACAGGACTTTATCTGAATGGGGCAAAAAGTCATTCATGAGAGGGCAGTCTTAGCCTTACATAAGAAGATACCTAAAAGGTTCACATCTATAAGGCCGAATATCTTATTCCTTTACTGTTTAAGGAAAGACCAAATTCAGGGGAAATGTCCTTGGCTGCAGAAAATGAACTTGGGAATATCGGCAACTACCTACGAGTCAGATTCTGCAAAACAGAATACACCTCATTTAGTGTTGATGTCTCAGGAATATATGGGGTTTATTTAGAAAGATCTAAAACATGACTCAATGTGTAACTGCCCTTTGTAGTATGAAGGGAACTTAAGGGTTTGGGTTTTGTACTGGGGTTAAAAAATCAGGGAACCTAAATCTCAGTGTTGGCACCACGGCAGAGTCTTTGACAAGTGCTCACTGCTGTGGTCTTTCCCAGGGAAAAGCAAAGGCTTCGTAACTGCAGGTAAGATTTTTATTGTTATTTTGGGGGAGTGAACATTTGTCAAGCTTTTACCATGTGGTAAGTACTTTACTTACATATTTTTCTTTTGTAAACCTTCTGAGTCTTTCTTTCTTCCTCTGTATAATGAGTATGTAGTACCCATGTCAAAGTGAGTGAGTGCCAACTTACTAAAGGTGACACACAGTTTGTAAGTAGTGGACCTAAAATTTAAACTCAGCTTGTTTCACCAAACACCATACTCGTCCTATCACCCCTTGCTGTCTTCCAGCAAAGTCTATTGTGAACCCTTTTATTTACTATTATTCTTTCCTTCATGCATTCATTACTTTTACTACAACTTGGTCCAGTCCCTGAAAGGTATTTTATAGATATTCATTCAAAGGAAATGCAAATTATGCTTAAGAAAAGAGGGTAAGGGAATGCAACTCTTCATCCTTCCTGTGTTGTAAAAGTGAGGAAATACACTTCCCTGCAAATAACAGAGCCATTCTTTTCCAACATTTATTCTAAGAATATTTTCTGTCTACAGATGGTATAACACAAGCCCTTCCTACTAGTAAGCATCAAAAGCGTACGTGCAACCTCACAATTGGGGAAATAAATCGTGAAAAGATACGAGCCCTCCCTGAAAAAGTAGGTAGTTTAATAGTTGTAGAAGCAGCCTGAAAAATAACTTAACCTCCAGTCTGAGGATATGATAACCTCGCCGTGATATGAGTGTATCTGTTTCTATATAGAGGCCAGGAGCAAGTAGGCACACACACACATATACATACATCTAAAAATTTTTGCTTTTATGAACAATGATCTATTGAGATTATCTCTACCTATGTAGCACTGTTTTCTGTAGCAGATGGTTCAAGGCAGGAAGAAAAGATGTGTCTGCGGGGGATTGGTTGGAGACAAGGGTCATAGACGAAATTCCGGCATGAATTTGAGAAGCCTGCAAGGGAGAAAGAATGGACATACGTGAAACACGGGTGGGAGTTCTAAAGCATCTTATCAACATACCTAGGGTTATAGGACAGTGATGAGATGTAAATGGGAGCAGATCATTAGAAAAATGACACAAATGAACTTACTTGCAAAACAGAAATAGACTCACAGACAGAGAAAACAAACATGGTTACCAACGAGGAGAGTGGGAGGGAGGGATAAATTAGGAGTTTAGGATTAACATATACACACTACCATATATAAAAGAGATAACCAACAAGGGCCTACTGTATAGCACAGGGAACTCTACTCAATATCTTGTAATAATCTACAAGGGAAAAGAATCTGAAAAGGAATATGTACGAAAAACTGAATCACTGTGCTGTACACCTGAAACTAACACGGCATTGTAAATCAACTAGACTGCAATTAAAAAATTAAAATAAAAGAATAAATAAATGGGAGCAGAGAAAAGGGCCTGAATACATAGTGTTCTTCAAGAATGCTTGCAGGGACTTTCCTGGAGGTCCACTGGTTAGGACTCTGCACTTCCATTGCAGGAGGCACAAGTTTGATCCGTAGTTGGGGAGCTAAGATCCTACCTGCTGCGGGATGCGGCCAAAAAAAGAAAAAAAAGGCTTGCAGACCAGCTATGATATTGTTTTAAGACCATTTGCCAATGACGCTTCCTTCTTTTTTTTGGCAACACAGCTCCTTTATGCCCTCATCCCATTAGTCTGAGGGGTCACAGGTAGACACCAGCTGCAAGGTTTTCAGCATCCTTCCCCAAAACCACATTTTCTTGCTACTCCAGTAAGAGGAGAGAAGGGAAGAGTTTACTGATTTCCCATCAGGCCTTCAGACCCAGGGTCCCTCCCAACTGGCTCCATGCAGAACTAAGCATGTTTTCACATGCTCTGCCTGGTGGATGTATGGTCTGAAGGACAGCCTCTAAAATGTACAGAAGAAAAGAAACCTAGTTAACACAAACGCTTCTGAAAGCCTAAATATGTATTTAAAACATCTGTGGTTCCACATTACAAAATGCATATTAATGTTAGCAGTACACAAAATGATGCACAATAAAATGCAGATTTTAATTCAACACGTTGCCTGAAATTAGCGAGTTAAATTAGCTACAGTAGTTAAGGTTTATAAATGAGCTTCACTGAAGCTACACAAGATTTCTGAAAGCAACATTAGCAGTTGAACAGGCATTTATCACTCTGAAACAGACAGACATTGCCACATTGCTTTTGAAATCATCTGGGCGGTCTTGAATGAACTTGTGGCCGTTTCATTAAATTCTCGATGGCATAATTTGGTCTGTGATTTCCATTTGTTCAACTGGCCACTTTAAAGAAAGTTATCTCTCTGCGTGCTTAAACTCACTGCCTGGTGCCTCCACATTTACGCATCAGATTTCTGTGAACAATTTCTGCCTTTGATCCCCAGGACTTTCTGAAGATTCCTTTAACTCACGTCTCTTGAGCACCTGCTCAGTGCCAGATATTGTTCTCGGTCCTGAGGATAGAGCGGTGAACAAAGCAACCATTCCTGATGGTGTGCGCTTCTGTCTTACTTGGGGGATACCAATGCCAAACAAGACGAAGAAGTCAGATGCAAACAATATCAGGTTTACAAGAGTGCCAAGAAGAAAACTATGGCAGAGTTGGAGGAGGGGAAGCCTTCGGGGTTTGGGAAGGGAAAGGAACATTGAAAAATTGGTTGAAGGCCAGGGAAGACCCCCCTCGGAATGCGACGCTTAAGTCAAGACCTGAAGGAAGTGAGAGAAGGAGCTCTGTAGATACCTGGGGAAACAGAAGATTGGAGAAATGGCAAGGGCAAAGGCCCTGAGGCAGGTGTGTTTCTCAAGTGCTTGAGGAACAGCAGGGAAGCCTGAGTGGAGTGAATGACTGGGCGAGTGTAGGAGCTGAGGTCAGAGGGGTGAGGGGGACAGACCAGCCAGGAGCCTGTTAGCTGTGGTAAGGACTTTGGCTTTTTTGTTTGTTTGCTTTCAGATACTAAAATATTGACTCTAAACTCAAATACCACAGTTATTTTGATACTAAGGTAACAGGCCAGTGTTTAGGATAAAATCAGAGTACCTTGTTTCTCTTATTTAATGTCACGGCTCATGGCGAAACTATTATTCATTGCTTGCATGTTTTTACTCTATTTTTTTTAAACTTTTTTTAAAAACATTGAAGTATAGTTGATTTACAATGTTGTGGGAGTTTCAGGTGTACAGCACAGTGATTCATATATATGTATATATGTATACATATATACTTTTTCAGATTCTTTTCCCTTATAGGCTATTATAAAATATTGAATATAGTTCCCTGTGCTATACAGTAGGTCCTTGTTGATTATCTATTTTATATATAATAGTGTGTACATATTAATCCCAAACTCCTAATTTCCCCACCCCCTTTTCCCCTTTGGTAACTATAGGATTCTTTTCTATGTCTGTGAATTGGCTCTTATTCTACATGAGATAAGAAGTCACTGGAGAGTTTTGGGCAAAGGAGAGATGCTTATGTTAAGAGTGTGTCTTAATCTTTTGAACCAGAGGACAGTCCATACTCATGGTTGGATGACAGAACCACCTGGTTGCTGCTGCGATCAACAAAAGGAAGTGAGGGTCCTAAGTGGGGAGAGAGACAGCCAAACTGAGGGAGAAACTTGCTGAGTTCTGCCTTCAACTCATTCCAAATGTTTTATTGAAATAAAATTTTGTTTCAAAGAATACAGAACTGGAAATGACCCTCCAAGGCTGCGAGTCCTAAAAATAAGTCTTTCTTAGTAAAACCCTTGGTTTTTAGTTCCTACACATGTTCTTTTATATCACTGGCTGCTTTGCACATGGGAACGTATTTCCAGTGCATGACAGTGTTGTAACTATCCAACTTCCTCTTCACCCAGGAGGCATATAGCCTTAAAAAAAAGAGGGGAATACATATTTGTTAATATTCACCTGGTATAAATTGTTTCTGTCTTAGGCAAGTAGCTGCATATCTGTAGGAAAAGACAGTACACTAAAAGCTTGATACTAAATTCTTCTCTTAAATCATAGACGTATAAATGGTAATACCCACAAGCTGAACCGGGTCCTGAAACTAAAAGAAGCCTAGTGCCATACTGATGGATATTGGATGCCTCGACTCTCAGCACTATTTGATGATGAAGCTGTCTCCAATTTTTGAAGGGAGTGGCTTTCAAAATTGTCTTTTTGTCCCATAATTGGGAACTTTATTATTTTCCCTGATAAGCAAGATTATTGGTGGTATTTGGGCTTCCTGGTGAGCTTCTGAAGGCTCCTTAACCCAAAGCATAGTTGGATGATAGTAAAGAGGTGATGTCTGGGAACAGCAGGCCAAGCTAAGGGCAGAGAGAGGAGAAGAAAGAGGGAGAGAAAGGGGTTTCTTCCCTCATTGAGTCATTGAGACAGAGCCAGGCAACATCTTGAGTGATGGTTTTCTGGGTACCTGTCCCTAGACACCTCTTTCCCTCTAACCAGTAGTCCCCCTCCCAAGTCTCCAGAGGTCTTATGTCCAGTAACACTTCAGCCTGCCTCTCACCAAAGTGAACCACAGGTGCAAATGGCTCCACCACCTCAAACCAAAGTCCACTGGATCCAGGACACCTGGTCCCAGCTACATGTTGGGAGGGAAATTGACCAATGATTTCCTTCCAATGGATGGATGACTAATAAACGGGTCATGTATGAAGTCTAAAAAATAGAACATCTTCTAAGCTAATAAATTTAGAATGAGCACGGTTTCTGTCAGTATGGCAATATGAAGTGAAAGAAAAGAAAACAAGTTACTAGAGAACAGAAGAAGGGGACCCACTAGGACAGGTGCCGAGGCATCAGATCTGCTCTTTGGCCCTGCTTGTCTAAGTATTTCCTTTTCCTCTAACTTTGAGCCTAAGTCTAGGGTTTAATTTTCCTCAAATATGCAAATGAGGTAGCAGTGTTTGTGGTGACAGATGTGGGTTCTTGATGTGCCTGGGATTGTGGGGGGAAGAGTAATAGTGCCCAGGGAGGTCAAGGTCAAGTTGGTAACTTTTAATTTTGGTGTCAACTCCAGAAGATAAGTACCTCCAAGTCCCCAACAGCCATTTGTGCTCGCTTAGGTTCACTTTACTTTGCTGTTACCTTTTTTCAAACCCAATGAGTACAAGAGTTTTGAGCAAAATAAATTGTTTTAAAGGTAGCTTACTGTTAGCCTCATAAAAACAAAGCGTACAATAACTTCTACAAAGAATATAAAGCATTTCGTGAGTCTTCTATCATGTCTTGGTGTCTGCAAGCTGGTGATTTTACGGCACTTTTCTTTTAAAGTAGAATATTACCTTTCAGCTTAGAAATGAACGGTAAGTCTCAGAAGTGTTAGCTCCATGAAAATAAATAAGAATCATGCCTAAAATAAGAACCTAGAATAGTTACCACTTAAAAAAAATAACAGCTGAGCCAAGACTAGGAGGGTTCGAAAGATAGTCAATTTATATAGCTACACTCAGGGACATAGTTTAAATTCCACAGCCTCCAAGAGTATTTTTGCATAGAAACTTGGCTGGAGTTTCTCCTTCTCTCCTCTTCTCTGCACCCCCTTCCGAGTTCCCACCTCCACCATAAACAAAGAAAGTGTCTCCATCATAAATCCAAGGGCTGTCCTTCCATCATAGCCCCTTAACAACTACCAGGAATGCCCAGGCAGGGGAAAACCCTTAGCAAGAAGGTTTGTAAATGGGGTAGAAAAGAAAAGCTTGGATATTTTATTGATAACTCCCTCCCTCCAATTTCCTATGTGCCTTTGCCTAAGTTACGAACAACCAAATTAGTTGATGTTCAGGCCCTCGGAACTTGTGAAATAATCATGCCTCACTAAAGAGCACAGTGGGGGTAATTCTTAGTTTTATTTGTTTTCTTTAACATTCACCGTACCTCTTTTTTTTTCCCATCCTTAATTCATGCTCCTATGGTTTCCCCCTCTGTGCAACAGCTATATATTGCTTTGAAAAATCAATAAATCCTTTGCACATAATAATGCTTACCTACTCTACCTCACAGGGGTGCTGTGATGAGTAATTAATTAATGTGTGTAAAGTGCTGGGAGATCATACGACGCAAGACACCCTATAAGTGTGAGGAATTATTATTAATAAGTGTTATTACCCAAATGCCTCTAGATGTCAGCAAAACATCTTTTTAAAAATATAATTGGCAGCCAGTTTCGAATCGCCCAAGTTCATTCTTTCTCCAGTGTCGGGCAGACACAGGGAGCGTGGCAGCCATGCCTGTGGAGCCTTTTCTTTTGGCTGAAGAAGGTTCATTTAATCTGAGACTCTGAACTTCGTATGGAAGTAAGCGTTGGAACAAAGCAGCGCTTGACTGCCTGGAGGTCTGAATGTGTGGCAGGCTGGGTCAGTCTCTGGACACTCAGTATATGAGATCAGTCTTTTCTCCAAAAAGAGCACTTCAATTCCTCATTAATGAAGCAATTGGTGTTGGTAACAAGGGGATAGGAAGAGGATATAGATCCTTTACGTGCATATTTAAATGTATGCACATTTTCTCTCTCCTTGTTCAAATATATGCACGAGAAGTTTGTAATAGAGAAACAGGCATGGGCAATTCTAAATACACTGAACCCATCGCTGGCTGCTGTATGGGTTTTATTCCCTGGGGGAAAGATGAAAATTATGGGAATTTTCCACAAAATGTGGTGATGGCACCTCAGACTGATTTTTAACAGAGAGCACCAAGTAACCTAAGTGACTTGGTGTTTATCTCAGTAACCAGTTGCTCATGCCTCTGCTTTCTTCTCGTGCATCATTTGGTCCAGGGAGATAGAATTGTGAGATGCAGTACAGGAGAGGGAAGCCGTGGCCAGGGGACACAGTGTGTGAGTGCTAGGTGATGGTGAACTGGGACAGCAGACAGTAAGCTCCTCTGAGAAGGAGACCTCCACTCAACTTACTGTAGTTCAACTCAACACCCCTTGATTTTGTAGTGGGGTGTTAAGACCATTTAGCTCAGCGAATACTTCTCAGAGTGGTTAAAATTTTATTTAGAAGTCCCCAGGATTAAAAAAAAAAAAAAAAGTTCCTACACGTTATATTTAAGTATAGCAAATTTCAAATTATTTTTCCCATTATCCAACATCACACAGACTTTATTTCTCAAGGGAGTTTCACAAAGACGAGGTTGAACTGTTTATTCTGTTTTGTTTTCTTCGGTGATTAGGGGAGTCCTTTAAAGAATCTGGCTCCCCAGGGCAGAGAGGCACCAGCCTGTGCCCCGGGCAATATGCCTGTACATGCACACGGTCCTCTTGGGCAAGAACGGAAATGCCCTTGAAAACTCTAGAATAGCTTTCTCCAGGCCGGAGCTTGAGGCTCTGACCGCTGGGATAGGAATAGGGTCTGGGCTTGGCATTGGCAATGAACGTGAGCATTTGCTTTACTTGATTGGGCCGCGGTCAGTCTTGTTGCTGACAGATTTGAGCCCCAGAGAGGTGGCCAAGGAGGGGGGGGGGGAGCAGCAAGAGAGAGAGGAAACAAATATAAACATTGTTTAATCAGCATTTTCTCTAGTAAATTTAAAATCGCACCTAGAACATTGGATCGCATAGAACACTGTTCTTATTTTGGAGTGACAAATGTCAAACTCCACAGGAGCATTTCGGAAGGATTCAGATACGAGGAGAATTTCCTCCAGGTATGAGGCTGGTGGCTGGTCAGTAAGGTTTCGGTGCACATCTGCCATCGGTCCCTCTTCTCTGCATTTTAACCTGCCAGCCTGTCTCCTCCTGACACGTCTCTTTACCCGCGCGGAGGTGAAGCCAATCTCTCAGTTTCCCAGTTCCCCTCCCGGGATCGTCATAAGGCTTAATTAAATAATGTTCATAAAGCATTCAGCTGTTCAGGTGTCCCTGGATAAAATGCAAAGCACAATATTATTGTGATTATTATTAACTGAGATGATCCTGTCAGAGGCAAGGGATGCTTCCTGTCAGCTTTGGAGAGTTCTACCCTGGCCTTTATCTCTGCAGAGAGGATTTGCCAGTGAGATGGCGGAACTGTAATTCTTGATGTTAGAGGAAACTTAGAAATGCCAGAAGAATTGACGACCTGGAGTTGTCAGGATGATTTTTGAGAGGAATAAAGAAAGATTTTGCAAACAACCTACGAGGGTCCTTCGTTCTAGTACTTCTTCCCCGAAAATAATTAGGACTTTTTATTAAGGGGGCTGGATTAAGAATCTCTGGAGAATGTAGTAGTGATTGTTAAGAACCAACACGGGGTCACCAAAAACAAGCAATTTCTTCAATCTTCAGGTTTTTCCTTTGATAGGATCCTTAGACTAAGAATTAGGGAAATGTGATTAACATACAAGCGAGACTTTAGTAAAACATTTGAAAAGCCTCTCAGGAGAGCTTTTCATCGGGCTTTCAGTGGATGAGTTTGAGGACCACTGTTTACGGGTAAATAATCAGCATGCAAACAGCAGGAGCCATAGGGCAGTGGGTACTGGGTGGGATTAGTGCTGGGTGGTAGGGTTCCATCCTTGACTGCCCTGTCCAACATTTTAAATTGATGACTTAAAGTGCCATATCATCTAGAGTGACAGTGAATATATTGAATACTTTTAAATCGATAACTGGGGCTTGATAGACTAAATCTTAGAAGATAAAATTCAGCAGGAACAAATGTAGGCTATACCAATTGCCAAAGCCTGGGCAGAGAGCAATGAGGCTAAGCACAGAATACATGATTTGGGGCACTCACCAAGCTTGGCAGGAGGCCAAGGCAATCAAGAAAGATAGATGCCATTCAAATTCCATCAACCAAGTATGCTGTTGAGTCCTGGGCAAAACAGAAGGGTATTCAACACGCTGGGGCATGGACTGTATGGTCTTCGAGGGCAGAGGCTGTACCTTATTAAGCGTGGTATCAACGAAGCCCCTGACACAGTCACAACTCCATAAGTGTTGAATGAACAAATTTAGGATTTGGAAACATGCCAAGTGAAGCAGGATTGATGAAAGTCATGATGCTTAACTTGGAAAAGAGAAGACTTGGAAAAATATGATCACAATCTCTAAGTATTTGAAGGAGCATTGCCACGTGACAGAGGGACGAGATGGGTCCTAATGGAGCAAGGGATTACCCAGGGGCTGGTGTGTTCAGGGCTTCCCAGTTACACACTTCTGGTGGCAGTGTTCACATAGCAAGCAGCTCAGGAGCCCTGGAGATGTGCAGTATACAGCCTGTACAACTGTACAAAGCCGCTCTTAGAGGATGCAGGCTTGAAAGGAGTGGAGACTTTTTCCCTATATTGAGTGAAAATCAAATCAAGCTTTCCCAAGGGTCTATGAGCTGCCTTCAGATCTAGAGATATTGCCGACCTGCTTTTCTAAATCATGGGATTTGGAAGCATGTTTAAAACAGGAAACTCCTGTTTTAAAATGTGGCGATGAAGTTAGTTTCAACTTCAGTTAAAAAGTAATTATCTTAATGTTTTCCCTTAAAGAAGGAGGAGCTTGAACATTTGCAAATAAGGACAGAATCTGCATGCTGGCTGAGAGATTCTGAGTATGCATGAGACCCAGCCCCTGGAGATGGCCATCCAGTAGAAAAAAAACATTGTTATTTAAAGAGTTACACATTTTAAAATCATTTTTACTCTTAGACACCAGGATATAATTTATACAAATAACAGACATTAAGAAATACCACTGGTATTTTAATTTTAATACAAATTAGCAAGAAGAACATAAATGATTATCTAATATCTTTAATACTGGTATGCACTATATGCCAAGTGCTACTCTAATAGCTCTAAAACTTCTAATTCACTAAATCCTCCTAGTAATCACAGAGGGTGGGCACTATTGTTATCTCAAATTTACAGATGAGGCTACTGAGGCACAGAGAGGTTAAGTCACTTACTCAAGGTCACACAGCTAGAACGTGGAGAAGGGGAGTTAAAATTCAGGTGCCTGGCCTTAGGGCCCCTCTTTTAACATCACACTGTGCTAGCTCTCTATAAAAGCTCCTCAGAACCCACATACACTCATCTGATCAGAGTTCTTATATTACTTTATCTACAGTCCTTCAAAACAAATATTAGAAATGTAGCATGTATTATGGCTGGTTTTGCTGCTCATTTGTTGGGAACAAGGACTACCCATATCTAAGATATATTATTTTCAGAGACACAATGCAAGTAGCAGCCCCAAACATTTTCTCTTATCTTTTCCTTTATAAACACAACAGAAAAAAAGGTTTTAAAGATAATTACTTTAGCATGAAGTGCAAAATTCCAAACAAGAGGTTATAATAGTATTTGTAAGGGTTTTAATGCTGTAAAACATAGTTAATTTTTAATCCATGGCTTCATACAAAGGCCCCCAAACCAAATTTAATATATTAAAAAAAATTTGTGCACAAATAATGTTTTGTCTTAAATAAATAGTAAATTAACCTCCTCACACTGGTCAGAATGGCCATTATTAAAAAGTCTACAAATAACAAATGCTGGAGAGGGTGTGGAGAAAAGGGAACCCTCCTACACTGTTGGTGAAAATGTAAATTGATACAGCCATCGTGGAGAACAGTATGGAGGTTTTTTAAAAAAACTAAAAATAGAACTACCATACGACCCAGCAATCCCACTACTGGGCATATATCCTGAGAAAACTCTTAATTCAAAAAGATACATGCACCCCAATGTTCATAGCAGCACTATTTACAATAGCCAGGTCATGGAAGCAACCTAAACGTCCATCTACAGATGAATGGATAAAGAGGATGTGGCATATATACGCAGTGGAATACTACTCAGCCATAAAAAAGAATGAAACAATGCCATTTGCAGCAACATGGATGGACCTGGAGATTATCATACTAAGTGAAATAAGTCAGACAGAGAAAGACAAATACCATATGATATCACTTATATGCAGAATCTAAAATAAGGCACAAATGAACTTATTTACAAAACAGAAACAGACTCACAGACATATGAAACAAAGTTTTGGTTACCAAAGGGGAAAGAGGGTGGAGGAAGGATAAATTAGGAGTTTGGGATTAGCAGATACAAACTACTATATATAAAATAAACAAGGTCCTACCGTATAGCGCAGGGAACTAGATTCAATACCTTGTAATAAACCATAATGGAAAAGAAAAAAAGAGTAAATGAAACAGTACATACTTATTAAATGGGAATAAGTAAAACTTACTTTTACATGTCATAAATGTTATTAAATACGATATTGGAATGTACTTTATCAGATGATTTTAAGTTATATATAGTCCTTAAATGAAATATATTTTATTTGTAAAATTTTCTTACCCTGTACCAGGCAACAATGGTGAAATGATTAATAAATGGCTTAGGGGGTTCTCGAGATTATGTTTCTGTGAAAGGGATTCACAGTTTTAAAATGTTGCAAAATCCCATTACGGACTAATCCAGAGACAAGTGATTGAAATCACAGAATGTGGAAGGCCTTTCTCACTGTGGCGTTCTACCGTCTGACAACGCCAGCATTTCACTCTGCTCAGAGGGTGAGTTCAGAATATTTATTGGCACCTATTAGGTTTATTCAGAAGAGAAAACAGCCAGGACTTAAGGTATTTTCTAAAAGATGGAGCCAAGGTAGCTCATAGTTTGTGGTTTCAGGAGGGAGACATATTAAAAGGGCTCCTTCTGTCTATAATACTTCTGTCTCATTTCTCATTCCCAGTGATATTATGACCACACCCAGGCCATCTCCAACTACCCCAGCCTCCTCGATCTTCTTTAGGGATTAATGCAGGCTCTTTGTCACCTGGTGACTCGCATTGTTATTACAAGAGTCTCCTGCCTTTCTCTTGTAATCTCCTTAAGGACCTTTGCCATCCTCTGTATTATGGTTTAAAATTCAGGTACCTGTCTCCGGGGCCTTAAAATAAATAAAAAAAAAAGTTGTGAACTGTCTCCTTTGGGGTATGGTAGCCTCTGCCTCAGTCGTGCGCATGAGTAGGCGCTCAAAGTTGTCTTGGTCTTAATTTGCTCTGAAAAGACTAGGTGAGATTCTTTAACCTTACCTCTCCTTACCTTGCTTTTAGTGTCCTTGGCAAAAGACAAACAAACAAAAAACTTAGTGACCATTTGGAGTTTCTTTATTCTGGCTCTCAGCCCTTGGACTAGAAGGAAGAAAAGGCAGTTGAGACCCTGAAGGGGACAAGATTGGAAGGTGGTAACCCTTTTCTAATGACCAAGATTCTTTGGGGGGGTCTCTTCTCAATTTGCAGTGCTAATTTATCACCTGAAGTATCACCAGAGCCATCTGATCTGTTTAACTTTACAAAGTTTTACTTCCTTTCCATCCATAAATCTCCTCATTCCCAGTTTTATGCCAAGGATGATGCTCTGTGTCTGCATTAACTAGAAGAGTAATGGAAAGTTAGAAAGTAACTGAGGACCCAAAGTTTTCCTGGGAGAACTTCTAAAAATAGCCCCAAGGATTGAATTTCTGACCTTCATACTCTCACTCTGTTGCAAAAGCCCCGCCCCTGACAAATGTCTTCTTCACTTGAACATATTTCTATTGTGATTTGATTGAAAAATCTTTTCTGAGGATTGAAAAATAGCAGCAGACATCCCCTCCAAGGAGGGGATGTGAGAAGACATGAATAAAGAAACATATAACCAAGCATCTGCAAAAGTGGTCCATAAAGATGGAGAAGACGCAGCTTACTCAGTGTTCGCTCTCCCTCTCTCTCTCTTTCTCTGCCTCTCAACAAAAGCCTGAACAGTTAAAAATGGAGACACCCTATGCCACTTAATAGCATCTCTGTTGATCTTCCTCCAGTAGGTGTCTGTCCGGAGAGCAACAGCACCTTTTGTCACCAGCTGTGGCTGGGGAGTGGCTGCCTCAGGGGATCTGAGCCTAAAAAATCCACCACTGAGAAAAGGCAATAACAGAAGTCTGTTGCTGTCTAACCTGCCATATAAATGAAACAATCAAACAAGACAACAAAGGAAACTCCAGTCACCACCAGAGGCAAAAGCAGTTGGTGTAATATATCCTGGCTTCAGTGACTATTTTTAGTTTCCTCCCATCCCCCCTCCACCAAAAAACAACAACAAACAACAACTCTAATTTAGATTAACTGGGGAAAAACATTAAATAATTCAAGAGAGTCAGAGAGAGAGGGGAGTAGCAGAGAGATAGAGAAGACACACACCTGAATGAAATGAAAAACACACTGATGCCTCCAAATGTAGGTATGAACGTGCTCATAATCAGTGGAGATGGAGATTGTTGAAGAATCAAAGAGGAGGGATGAATGAACAGTTTCATCCTCTGTTATTTTCTTTTAGATCATGAATCCATACTCTAAATACGATCCACTCAGAGAAAGCCCTTTCACAAATGGAGGGAAGAGAAATGATTATTAATCTCAATCATTTTTATCAGCTGACTGTAGCCTTTCTCTGGCCTCACTCCTGCACGCCTTGGACCAGGAGATCCAAGACTATTTCCCAGAACTTCTGTGGGAACAGTGTCTGCAAATGTTACTAAATCACTCCTTAGCAAAGCACGTATTTTTTCCAGTTTTATTGAGATAGAATTGACCTACAGCACTGTATAAGTCTAAGGTGTACAGCGTAATGATCTCACGCCCATCATGAAATGATGAGCACGGTAATGAACATCCATCTTCTCATATAGATACAAAATTAAAGAAATAGAAAAAAAATTCTTTTCCTCACGATGAGAACTCCTAGATCTACTCTCTTAACTTTCACATATAACATACAGCAGGGTTAACTATAGTCATCATGTTGTACATTACATCCTTATTACTTGTTTATCTTATGACCGAACATTTGTACCTTTTGACTACCTTCATCCAAT
Organism: Monodon monoceros; assembly: GCF_005190385.1. Lineage (NCBI taxonomy): Eukaryota > Metazoa > Chordata > Mammalia > Artiodactyla > Monodontidae > Monodon > Monodon monoceros. The sequence goes on from NW_021703780.1 coordinate 26,185,655, forward strand.
TTTTCCTCCCCCCACCTCCTGCTTCTGGTAACCACAAATCAGATCTTTATTCTGTGAGTTTTTTGCTGTTGTTTTTAGAGTCCACATGTAAGTAAGATCATACACTATTTCTATTCTTCTGTCTGACTTAATTTCACTTAATATAATGCCCACAAAGTTCATCCATGTTGTGGCAGATTTCAGTATTGCCCCCCCCCCACTTTTTTTTTTTTTTTTTGCGGTACGCGGGCCTCTCACTTTTGTGGCCTCTCCCGTTGAGGAGCACAGGCTCTGGACGTGCAGGCTCAGCGGCCATGGCTCACGGGCCCAGCCGCTCCACAGCATGTGGGATCTTCCCAGACCGGGGCACGAATCCGTGTCCCCTGCATCGGCAGGCGGACTCTCAACCACTGTGCCACCAGGGAAGCCCTCCCCCTTTCTTAATGCTGAACAGTATTCCACTGTATATATTCCATCTTGTAGTTCACATCTTTTTAATCCATTCGTCTATTTCTTTTCTTTTTTCTTTTTTCCTTTAGCATCTTTATTGAAGTATAATTGCATTACAATGTTGTATTAGTTTCTGCTGTATTGTTTCCATAACTTGGCTATTGTAAATGAACATGAGTGTGCAGATATCTCTTCGACATAATGTTTCCTGTTTCTTTGGATACATTCCCAGAAGCAGAATTGCTGTATCTTAGAGTAGTTCGATTTTTAATTTCTCGAGGAAGCTCCATAATGTTTTTCAGAGTGGTTGTACAGTTTACGATCCCACCAACAGGGCACCTTAAGGGTTCCCTTTTCTCCACATTCTCACCAACATTGTGCATCTCTTCTCTTCTTGATAATGGCCATTCTAACACATGTGAGGTGATATCTCATTGTGGTTTGATTTGCATCCAAGGCACAAGTTTTTAGTAACACTTGATCCAGCACCCTGGTTCCAGTTGGCAAGGCTATTAACTGAATTCTTGGTGGACCTGTGTAGCCCTTTGGACTCAAGAAAGAGTTAAATACTTCAAACACAAATCCACAAAATTTCATATGTAAGATTATTTTAGAGGACTCTGGCAATGATCTTGCTGCTGTAATTAACACCTGAATATAACTGAAGCAGAATGGAGTTTTCTAAGAATCCCCTCATTATGCCTCATTTATTGCAAAATGCAGCCACCTGAGGATTGCGTCCTGACTAGAGCCCACTTACCTTTTCTCCTGGCATAGTGACACTTGTTCCAATAAGAACTTGTAGAATTTTGCTCCATCCAGTCAAATCCTAAACATTTTAAGGTGCTGGATCCCCTTTCACCAACCTCTCCCAAATGGTTATTAATGGCTTAATTACTGATACTCCTCTGAGAGGTATTTATATTAAGAAATGGATGCATAAGGGTGGAATTCAGACACCAAGGCAGACCAATCTAAGTAGAACAGAGTACAGTGATGGAGTGCCATGCTCAACATAGGGCAGAATGAGAACACTGAGGGAAGGGACGGGAGCCTCCAAAGTGAGGAGAAAGGTTGGATTGTGAAAAGGGAAGGACAACACTTAAAATTCCCTGGGTGGAAAATTCTCCTAGGACTAGCCTTGATCATCATCACTGGCACTTTCCTATCAATCCTATCCAAAGCTATCTGGAAAAATCATGACCCAGGCAGACATCAAACACTCCCTCCCAGGATACCGGACAGAAGAAGATTCTGGGAAGGAGGACGGTGACTTAAAGCAGATGTAAGGAGCTGGGAGCCGTGGCTGGAATGAGAGGTGGCCCTGGAGCCATGGCTGGAATAGGGATTCCTGGCCACAGGAAAAGGGCCACGGCAGGATTTTACAGAATTCCTTGTGGTCTCCTATGTGGTCAGGACTTAAGGTCAAGGGTCTGGCTTAGTACTGAAAGCAAGAACTTCCGTACACAGAGGAGGGTGATAGTATTAAACACAGGCATATAGAGCTCTTTCTGGAGATGTTAGGTAAGTACATTTCAATGCATTTCCATAATTTTGTTGTGTTGCGTAAAACCACGTTCTTATCAACATGGGTTGGTTTATTTAAGGACATGGCACAATGACTTATTGATATAATATGTTGAATTAGCCTCCACGCACAGTGTCAGTTCTGTCATTGCAGGTGGCCTATCACCTGATGTAAGATTCTACTCTACGTTTGCTCTGATCTATGGCAAATAATCACTTGCTTGCAGGGATACCCTTCAGATGCTTATTTTTCTAGAAAACAATTTATCTTCTCAGGGCTGCCTTTCACTTAAGCCTGCCTCTTATTCAAAGTCTTTGTATCTCTGGGTCTCTATTTATCTGTCTGTTTCTCTTTCCTTCTGTCCACTCTGAAATGCCTCTGAGTTTTTTCCCTGATCATTCATCTCATGTCTCTGTGTTTCCCTTACAGAGGATGTAGATAAAGTCCCCAGATGTCAAGCTACCCACACTTAGCAGTGATCATAGCTGATATTTATGGAGATTACAAACATTTATGGACAAGCGGTAATCCAGCTGACGTTTATAGGACATGTTTAGGCTAGCCATATACATTAATTCTTTCACTCGTTATGACAGCCTGATCAGAGTAGTAGGTAGGTTCTATTACAAACTAGGAAGCTGAGTTAAATGTGGTCAACCCAGCAAGTGGCAACTCTAGGATCTGAACCCCAGCAATCTGCTCTGAGTCCGCACTCTTAACCTTTAGACTACAGTGCTGGCCCCTTTATGAATAGCGTGTGTTCAGAAATAGCCCCTTGGGGAGCAAGACCTTAGGCATAGCTTTAATGCTTTATAGCTCATAATGTTCCTTTACACGTACTGTTTCATTTGGCCTCTGCATCCAGGAAAACGGGTGTTATTAGAGAAATGAAGAGACTTATTTTCAGGATTCTGCAGAACCAAGGCTTGGATTTGGTTCTTCTGAACTGAGTGCTTTCCCCACTTCCACTGCTCTAACTGCAGAATGGGCATTCTCCTGGCAGGATCCAGATGGCCAGGAGGGCAGAATGTATGAGCTGGGTGGGCATAGAGAAGATGTAGAGAAGGGCATAGAGGGAGAGAGTGGTGAAAGGGGGGATGAGGCTGATATGAGAAGAGGTTTGGTGGAGACCTGGTTCTGAGCCCAAGAAAGAGCTCTGAGTATAGAAATTCTTTTTTTTTTTTTTTAAAAAGTGACCCCTTCTCTTATAAAGCATCCTTGTAGTCAAGGATAGACCAGAGCAGTGCTTTTCAAATGTTAAGATGCACAGGAATCACCTGATGATTTTATTAGAATATAGACTCTGACCTAGAGGGCTGGGGTAGAGCCTGAGGTTCTGCATTTCTAACCAACTCCCCAGGGCTGCTGTACTCTGAGTGACCGCTTCTCCTGCCTAGGTTCTCAACATTCCATGAACTTTTTTGAATCCCCACTGCTCTAGCATCTCCTTTAGTTCACAGAGCCCACCTGCCCATCTCCCTCTGACAGAAATTTGCTAGGCTGAGGGCCTTGATTCTGAAAGCCCAATGACGGAAACAAACTACCACTTTTACGAAGGAAGCATTTCCTTCACGTGGCCACTACTCTCAGACACCTCGAGGAAAAACTGAGATCCTTCTATGAGTTAATGAGGCAAGGGCACTTCCTGACAAGACAACCCCCTGCCCCCCTCAAAGTAAAAAGAAGTTTCCAGAAGTTTTCTTTTTACATGCCTCAGGATACCACCTGCCTGGAGTGACCTACATTTTGGGAGCAAGGTTAGTCAGGAATGGACCCCCCCACACACACCCCCCAGTGCAAGCCCTTCCTCTCCACTGGGAGCGCCCAGAGCTTCACTCACAGATCATGCAGGCTGAGCGGCTCTCCTAGGGTGCTCTCCCCACTTGGACACAAGTCCTTTGAAATGACATTAGCGCTGGCTAATAGTCTGTAAATGTGTCAGATGATGCCCCCTAGTGCCACGGGTGCCATTTTCCCTTGTGAAGTCACACTGGCTGCACCACAGCAAGCCAGGATATAATTAGTGCTAATGTGGTTCTTCGCTGAATGACTACTGCACAGCAATCGTGGTCTTCACTCTGTGCTGATTTGGGAGATGTTTGTTTGTTTCTAACATGTTGAAGAGCTGGAGCAACAATATTAGGATGGAGGCACTGCACGGTTGCCTCTTTTTTGGCTGATGTCTTGGAGGCGCTGGATCAGTGTATGCGAATGGAATGTGTGCAATTGGCTATTTTTATTTTGCTTTCATTTTGAATTTTATGGCTCCATATAGGTTTAGAAAGAATCCCAGAAGGACAGGTGGTCTACATCCTTCATTCTGCCCCCCTGGGCAAGCTAACACCAGAAATTTTCCAGCTAGACCAGTACCCCTTGGCTTTGTAAACTAGTTCAAAAAGCCTTCCAGGCAATTAATATGCTTACCAACAGTAGACTCCAACAGTGCACCTAATAGGACCTTTAGCTTAAAGTACGATTCTAGGGCATTAAGACCCATGTCACATCTTTTTTAAAAAAGTAACAGTTATATGGTTCTACTGCCTGGTTTCTTTAAGACTGGACTGGTTTCTTTCCGATTCATATGTTCTAGCTTCAAAATAATTTTGTGGATATTCTAACTTATATATAAAAAGTTCTTATGTAGCCCTATGAGTTATAACCCCCTCAATAAGGAAGCTGATCTAAAAGTACAACCTGCTTTTTTGCTGAGACCTGGTTAGCCCATTTCTTCTGGTTAAGGTCCCAGGAGAAAGAGAGAATATCCAGGCCCATCTGATTGCTTCTATCTAGTGGTAGGGTTACCTGGTAATGAGCCCTACCTGGGCCTTCCACACGTTAGCATGTGATGGTTTGCTTGTGGAAATTTCCTGGAACCCTATGTCTGCATGTTCAAAGACTTACAAAGGGAAATTTTCCAGATACTTTGCTTCATTTGGTGGGGTGCCAGTCTCTGGGGATCACTGATGAAGTGTTGGGACAAGGAATAGTGACTTTATTTGGAAAGCCAGCAGACTGAGAAAATGGTGGACTAGTGTCCCAAAGAACCATCTTACCTGAGTTAGAATTCAGGCTGCTTTTATACTAAAAGGGGAGGGGGTGTGGCTGGTGGCTGCAAACTTCTTGGTGCTGGAATCCTTTGTTCTTGCAGCTGTGCACATAGGTCTGGTCACAATGTTCCTTTAAACCTACAACAAGACAACGGTTATTCTCTGTCCTGCAACTTTTTAATGGAAAAGTGTTATACCCTTAAAGGTCAGAGCCTTAAGAATGGGCTATCCTGTACTTCAGGCTATAGGCAACATTCTTTTACAAAAGGTGCAGAGCCAGCATGACTAAGCACAGGCTACAGAGCACAAGGGTTAGAGCTAAAGGGATAGATCCACTATGGAGTCAGGTTTGTTCTTCTCTGTTACAAGTGTGATAGGTGGTTCCAATACTGGGGAAAGGCTGTATTGCGAAGGTACTGTATTGTGAAGGGCCTTTACAAACTGCATGATGAGTGCATATACAAGCTGGTTGATACTGAGCCATTCCCATCCTCTTGGCCTTCCCCTATGTCCACCCTCTTCCTCTCTTGCTAGGGCTGCCTGGCATCTTCACCAGGATCCTTTCTATTTCTTCCTCAAAGCTCAGCTGAGGAAAGCTTCCCTGCAATTCCCCATGACCACCCAGTGTACAGGGTGACCTTCCAAGGCGTTTCCCTATATGTAACCTCTCAAATAAGCACTTAGGGCACGGTCTCCTAACTATGTATTTGCCTTTTACCCCACTGGACTTGGAGCGTCTGAGAAATTAGAAGTGTGCCTTTTATCTCTGCATCTCCAGTGTCTAGCCTGGCCTGAAGTTGTTTGATGAATGTTTGTTGAGTTCAAGTGCTCTCCCTTGAACTGAACTTGCCCTCCCTTGACTCCCCAGGTGGCTCCAGGTCCTTCCTCTGGGCTCACGTTATTAACACATCCTCACTGGGTCTAAGTGCATTGTCTATGGGTCTCCAACCCAGGGCTGTCCAGGAAGGAGAGGGGGTCAGGAGCTGGTGGAGCCTCAAGTATTAGATCTGTTTTATCCATACAAAGCAATCTTTTTTGTTTAATTTTGTTTGGCTTGTTTTTGAGTGATATAGGCTGGATCTTTCACCCAAAGCAGTATATCACCAGAGCATCCAGGGAGGCCCTGGGCCAATTAGAACCCTGGAACTTGTTTATCAGTCAGTCAACAACCGTTAGTGGAACCCACTGGGTGGCAGGGCTCTGTGCGCAGCATGCAGCAGCAGTTATATTGGAGTTAGGCTGAATTAGTTTCATTTTCACAAACATATAAAGTCCCTAAGAATCCTCACAAACTGTTAATTCGACTCTTGTTTTACGAGTGGACTCATGGGGCAAACAGATGTAAACTACACCGGACTCTAAAGGAAAAAAATAATAACAAAGTGATTGTGAATTTAGCACAAACCCTTCTGCAGAGGGTGCCTGGGGTGCTCTCGTAAACCCACTCTCAGAAGGTGGCCTTCAAACACTGCCACCTGTCAAGCATTAACCAGGCTAGTTTAAAAACAGAGATCTCGGTTACAATTTTAACTAGGGTAATATTGGGGATTCCCAGCTGCCCAATGCTATAAAAAGAACCTAGAATCCCAGAAGAACAATAGCAAACTTTGGAATAAAATCTTGCCTCCTCTACTGGTCCAGGGTACAACTTGGGGGCTGTTTGTAGCCACCCTATATTATATACACACACATATACAATTGCAGCTTCTCAGCCCCAGTGAGGCAGCTTTTCTGGACGTAGTGGGAAAGCCAGGGAGTCGAGCCCTTGTGTTCAGATGTTGACTTGTATTTTTCCACCTATTTCTAACTAGTCACTCACTATAAAGAAGGAGGAGATAAAATGTCATTCTATAGAAGGTGTTGTGTCCACCAGCCTGATAATTCAAAACCTTTCTCCAGAGTTGCTGGCTTTTGGTTTCTTGCTTAGATGATCTTTTCTCTTAGAACTTTGACAAAACCATTATGTGGAATATAGCCTGTTTCCTCCCCATCTGTATCCACCCCTGACTTGGTGAGTCTTGGGATGAAGAATCTGCGGTATTGTGGACTCATGCACATCCATGCCACACCTCTTCTTTTCCTCCCTCCGATCTGCCATCACTTCCTCAGGCTGCCATGGGTGGAAAGTTCCAAGAGGACACCCGGAGTTCCAGATGCTGTACCCAATGCTAGTATGAGGCTTTGGAAAATCATTTGCCAAGTGATACAAATGAGATCCCACTCATCGCTATGAAAATCAACAAAATGATTATTATTGGAAATAAGGTGTACAATGTTGATGACTGGCGAGACAGGCTTCAGAGAAAGTGTCTGGAAAGTTTAATTCTGTTCAATATGTATTGGACACCTGGGTATACAAAGATGGAGAGGACGCAGGCCCTGCCCCTGGGAAGTTAATGCCTACTGTAGTATAGACAAACATCACTGGCCTGGTAAACATTGACTTTGAGGGTTCTGATCTCTGTTCTGATACTGGTATTCTTCATGACCCTTAGTTTCTCCCTAAACACACGTAGTTGTTTGTCAAAGACAAACTAAAGAAACTCACTGTTCCATCTTGGGCACAACTAGATATATTTCTTAGAAGTCTCTCAACTCCCGGGGATGGTGGCTTCAGTAAAAATTGCCAGACTCACCCCTCTCTCCCTAGGTAACCACTCATTCTTGCAGCTCTGCCTGGGATGGAGTCTCAGGCGGCAGCCAGGGTTTGGGGTGAGCAAGCATAGCGGAGGGGAGGCAACCTCAGGGACTTCACAGAGGGTGAAGCTCCTTGGAGCCAGTGGAAGCTAAAAGTCCTTGAAGGAGACTTCTGATACTAAGGGTGAGATATCTATATACCTTCCAGAAACAGTGGGCTGGTGGTTTCTCTCTATCAGATCCAGGTGGTAACCAGAGAGAGAAAACTACAAAGGCTCCATTTTTATCCTTGGGCTGGCATGTCCTGGAGAATGTGTGTTACATTCAGTGAGAGTCAGTGAGTAAACCTCCAAAGTCCCTTGCAGGTTTAGACACCCAATTCTTTTTCTAAATGTAATGATGACTCTCTCCTCCATTGCTTCTCACTCCTCTCACACCAGCATCTGTCTATTTATCCATCTATCATCTATCTACCTATCATCTATCTATCCATATATTATCTATATCTATCTATCTATCTATCTATCTATCTATCTATCTATCTTCCAGACACCCCTTATCTTTTGAGTTCTGACTGGGAAGAGAATTCAGACTTTATGCAATGCTAACTCCTAGTAAATGCCCTCTGTGTAGAGGGACTTAAAACATGACGGCTCATTCTCTTAAAGACTCTCTCTAATGGTCCCAGATTTTGTGGCTTAGGGTTCAAGGTTACTACTTCCTCAGTGGCTCTTCCTAACCAGTATTACAAACAATCTATCCTCGGAATTACTAGAATGGATGGGAGACTCTGGTTTTCGACATGAGCAGGAACTTCTGTAGCCAGCCCTCTCACACTCCCTGAGCTGCGTGACTGGTACCTGCCTTCTTAATTTTTGAGTTTTCACTTCCTTATCTGTAAATAATAGGTAATAATGGAGAAATAATATCAATCTCATAATATTGAAGTGAGGATCAACTCTATGTAAAGGACCTACCACCATGCCTAACCCCGGGTAGTTTGCCTATAACTGTAAGGTTGCTTCCCTCTCTTAAAATGCAAGTTAAAATGTATACTGGAGATTTAGTAACTTCTGCAAAACAACAGATTATTAGGTTTTCCCTCCCTGACAGTTCCGCAGATTGGAGCTCTCCAGATCTCAAGTCTGCTGTCACAGCTCCATGCATGTGGAGTACTCTCAGGACTTATTTTGTGAATGAGTAGATGAATAAAATATAAAACATGTTGCAATATTAAAAACTGCAAGTTAGAGACAAAGTAAAACCAGCAGATCATAACATGCACTTGCTTTACTCTTAGACTGTTTTTTTTTTAACTTCTAAGAAGTTCCAAGAACCCCCAAACTCTCCCCCCAAAACTCCACAACCTAAGAGTGAGCTCTCTTGCTGAGGACCTCGTATCTCACCACAATAAACCATGAGATGCTGGGAGGGCAGGGGGCTCTAAGTGTCACTTGGGATGGGCGAATGTCAGGGCTTCTGGGATGCTAGGTGAACATTTAGGGCACAGGAATGGTGATGCTCTTGTCACCCATATCACCTGAGAAAACCATTCACCTTCTACAAGGACCTGGCTCACTCCCAGAGAAGAGCTTATGAGGCCAGCTAACCTGATTCCCTATGTCGTTATCCTCCCGGGGAGGGACTGCTTCTTTCTGGGGCCACTTTTCAGATCAGGATACTGAGACCCTGGGTAGTCGTATGGTATCCAGAGTTAGTGATGACATGGCCAACGAGCTCTGCAGAAGGGTATGAGCTCCATAAACATTTCCCGAAGTGTACGGTGATTTCTATTCAAGCATGTACTTATGGGCCACCATGGTGAGTATTTAATGCACAAGCAGCAATGAGGAAGTATTAACTAGAGGCCATTAGCATGGTAGTTAAGAATGTGATCATGGAATCAGGCGTTTTGAGTCTGTAGCCAAGCCTGTCATATACTAGCTGTGTAACTTTGCATGATACTAAAACTCCTTATGCCTCTGTTTCTTTGGTTGTAAATCTGTGTGGTGAGAGTACTAACCTCATATGGTTGCTGTGGCAACTAAATAGGATAAAGCATCAGGAGAAGGTAGCCTGTAAAGATCATCTATTACCATGTACACGAAAGTGTGTTCTTTTCCATTCGCCACTAGATCCATAGAATAGTAATCTGTGTTACAGAAAAACATTTCGGGACTCAAAACAAATTTGAGAAGCAGTACCTTAAATAAATATCAGTAAACCACAGATGAAATAAATGTTAGTAGTTCTACACCTGCACATTTCAGGTACAGTTTCTAAACTCTGATAATTACACTTGTCAGAACAGATTCCCAAGTAGGTGCTCAGCTGATATCGTTACCATGCTGATAACCACAGAGCTTCATGAAGAGGCACCCCATTACTGGAATGGGGGAAGTGGCTCTAGGCAATTGCATCATCCTCTTAAAAAGGGACCCCCAAATTGCCTTGTGCCAGATGGAAACCGCTTTTAGTGAACAGCTGGGTCAGAAAGTGGGAGAAAGAGAGGGGGTCATCAAATTCTAGTATCCTCAACTGTCCCTGCCTCTTTAGCGCAAGTCAGTGTCCTGACCTCCAAGTATTCCTGTGACTCCCTCTGGGACTCTCCTTGCTAATAAATATCATTTCATTACTAAGTCTGAAAAGTATATAGCCCACCATCTCACAGGTGGTGAATATCACCTTTATCAACAGCAGTGACATTTTTCATTTTCTCTGTACTTTTCCATACAGTATAGGTCTAATGAAGACATTCCTTAATTTTAAAGGCTACCCCTAGAGAGCCGGAACAATCAATTAAAGAACTGCTCAAGTATTCTATAAAAATATTAGATTGGTTGTGAAAATTATTATACTTGAATAATCCCGAAAATTCCATTAGGTGGAAAACTTAAATCTGCAAGTATCTCTTCGTTCAAAAGGAACCTAGTGATTGCTTGTAAGATCATAATATCCATATAATCCTCATATCTTCATGGTTGAATCCAGGCTAATATTAAGTCCTATGACTTTATGAAATAAAATGCAAGGCACCACTGTCACTGATATGTTGGGTATCTGTACCCTTACTTTGATAGAACGACTAAGTCTATGTGATAGTTCCCTTTTGGAGCACATTTTCAAACCTGTCTATCTCATAGTGTTATTCTGAGAATCAAATAAAATAATTGATAGGAAGGAAGATGTTTCCCCCTAAAACGACAGACTCTTCGTTTGTAAAGTCAGTCTCCTACCCCCTGTGATTTTAGGGACATCAGGGAGAATGGTTCCACTCCGCCTCTCTCCCTCAAAATAATCCTCCCAATCCAAAACCTAATTGAGCCCATTGCCTTTATATTTTGAACCTGATATTTAGCATGAGGAGCAGATGCCTTCTCCTGCACTGGGCGACTGCAGACTTACAGCAGGTCTTAGGATACCTGGACACAGGTCTGGTATTTGGAATGAACCACGAGGATGGAGTGTGTAGTGATGGTTAGAAATGAGGTTAGAGTGGACGTGTGAAGGGGGCATTGATAGCTGAAGGGACTATTGAAATAGGAAAGCATTAGTCAGGACTAGTCGGTTTTTATTTATTGATTGATTGATTGATTGATTTAGCACGGGCACTTCAGTAGCTGCAGCACGAGGGCTCAGAAATCGTGGCTCATTAGCTCTAGAGCGCAGGCTCAGTAGTTGGGGCGCACGGGCTTAGTTGCACTGCGGCATGTGGGATCTTCCCAGACCAGGGCTCAAACCTGCGTCCGCTGCATTGGTAGGCGGACTCTTAACCACTGCACCACCAGGGAAGTCCCAGGACTAGTCGGTTTTTAAGTAAGAAACTCTCACCCTCCTTAAACAAAAAACTCTTGGACTTTATATGCTGGTGGAAGTCTCTTGGTGCTGGGTTCTGTGCTAATACTTCAGTCACTTAAGCTTTCTTTAACTATTTGGATCCAGAATTTATTTCATTTATTGAATTTTATTTTTTTAGTTCAATGACTGTACTTTTCACTTGCAAAATTTCCAGTTGGTCCCTTTCATATTTGTTTTCATTTAATTTGTACCTATTTTTGATAGCTAGGTTTTGATAGGTTTCTTGTGTTTTTAAACAGAAGTTATACTTTCACTTGTCTCTTTGAAAATCCCAAGAAGAAGCAAACCCATAGAGACAGAAAATAGGTTAGTGGTTGCAGGGCTGGAAGGAGCGGGGAATGGGAGTGGCTGCTGATGGTATAGAATTTCTTTTTTTTGGTGACTAGAGTGTCCTGGGTTTAGATGGTGGGGATGATTGTACAACTCTGTGAATATATTAAAATTTACTGACTAGTACACTTAAAAAAGAAGAAAATCCCAAACATATACATATACATATATTTTTTTTGAAGTCTTTGTCATCTGTCTGGGTTTAATTTACTGTTTATTAGTACTTAATTTTTCATCTAAATGATGAAACTTCGGAACTTTGGTTTTCAGGCTTATTTTGAGGGAGTGGGTCTTCTGTTGTTTTCTCACTTCTCCCTCTATATTTATTTCTTCTGCTAGCATTTTTTTCCCAGGAACCTCCTCTATATAAATTAGATCTTAAAAATATGTTTAAGAACTCCCATGCTCTTAGTTTTCTCCCTCATCAATTATTACCTGGATTGTTGCCTCAGTCGGTGTAACATCCCAAAGGTTTCCTCGCCTCCAATTTTATCCTTAATTCACCAGCATCTCTTCCTCCAAGTCTGACTCATTCTGGTGTTCTTCACACTTCTATCAATGTGAAGTTTCTTTAAAGAAAAAGCAAATGTGATCACAATACTCAACCTCCTTAATATCCTTCAGTAGCTCCTCACTGCTTTTTATTTCTAGGATAATATTTTTGTAGGACTTTCAAAGTATTTCATAGTGGGCTTCCTGCCACCTTCACCAGCTTCATCATTCACTGTCTTCCTCCTTAATACCATAATGGCCATACCTAACTTCTTGAAATACCTTGAACGTGCTGTGTTTTCTCACAATCTCTATGTATTTTCTTACTCAAACCCTTGTTCCTGCACCTCCCCTTGCTCCATTCACAGTCCCTGTGCAGTTGACGCCTACTCGAAATACTACTCAGGTATGATCTCTTCCAGGAAACTTTATAAATTTATCCTCCCAGCTATCTCCTGACCCTTAGAATTGCCGTTCACAGAAAACTATGCCCATGATCGTGCATATCCCCACCATCATGTTTATTTGCTTGCTGTCTTTGCTGTTATCCTGTGAGTTTCTTGAGGTCAGAAGCTATTTCTTTCTTTTATCTTTTTAACCTCTGTATTCCCAGCACCTAGCATAGCACCTACCCTAGAGCAAATACTCAATATTTGCTGAATTATTACGTGAATGAATAAATTGAAGCCAGAGCCATGTTAGGTAACTGGTATATGTTACATTAAGGATGGAAAGCAAGGGGGAACCGATTGGCATCTGAGAAGGAATCCTGGAGCTTATTCACAGACAGGCCTCTTCAGAGTTCCCAGACACTGACATTATAGACAAGGGGCTTACTTATCAGTAAGGATGACTCAGTTTATCACATGGAGCCCCAAATATCTCCTGACAGATACTATGTGCCATGTTCCATAGTAAATGTTGGGACACAGACATTGATGAGATAAGACCTCTCCCAGAAGGAACTCACAGGCTAAAGGTAGATATAGATGAGTTAAAATGGTAATGCCAACGGTGGGATGAATTGGGAGATTGGGATTGACATATATACACTAATATGTATAAAATAGATAACTAATAAGAACCTGCTGTATAAAAAAATAAATAAAATTCAAAAATTCAAAAAAAATGGTAATGCCAATATAACATGGTAACTGCTAAATTCGAGGAATGAATGGAGTGCAGAGAGAATACAGAGGGGAAAATGAATGACTGCTTATGAGAATCAGAAAAGGCTTCATGGAGGAGGTGACATTTCATCAGAGTTTTCAAGGATGAGCAGGAATTTGGGCAGAGAAGTAGATGAAGACCTTGTGTATGAAGAAGGTGTAGAGCACAATGTATAAGAGCTCAGTGTGCAAAATTGTGTAGTTTAGGCCATAAACGGATGGGAAATTTTTAAGTTATGAAGTACAGGTGATACACCACAAAATCCCAGGTTTAGTTTTTGAAAAAGTGGGTTCAATTCATGGCTTTCTCCTTGACCAAATGTGTTACCCTGTGATGGTTCTGATGAGTGTCATGTCAGCTTAGGCAAGTCTCTTTATATTTCTGAGCTCTAGTTTCTTCATCTGCAAAATAAGAACAACTACAAACTACCCTCTGGAGTGATGGGAAGCATCACATTAGTTAATGGTTATAATAACTTTTTATAAACTATGAAGTTTTTATTTATTTTGATTAGGATAACAAATATTTAAGGTTAACTAAATAGTGAGGTCTTTATCTTTAGCCAGGATGCCCAATGATTAAATATGCTATATACATTTTAATGTGTTGCAACTTAAACCAAAATAGTCAAAAAGCAAAATCTCTTAGACCCGTTCGCTTCTCCCTGAGAGCTGGGCAGTCATCTGTCTTTTTATATGTTCCAGTCTTCAGCAGAATTGGCGGTGCCTTAAGGTCTAAGTCAGGTGCTTCTGAGTACAAAAGTCTCAACAGTTCTAAAAAAGGATGAAATTTCCACTTTACAAGTGCCATTGCCACAAGGGGGTAGGGGTGCTCTGCGTAAGTTTTTGCCTGTGCTCTTCCTAACCAAATCTTTTGACAAAAAATTAAGATTAAAAAACCATTGAGTTTTAATAGACATCTTCTATACCATATACATTTCTGCTATCATTTTTTTTCTTGTAATTAACATCTATCCAGAGACATTAGCCAAGATGTCAAAGTCCAACATATTTAAGGTTTGTCTTTCTGTCTCATGTTCAGCAGGACAGTTCTAGAGGGCCAGAGAGGGTGACCCTGGGATTGGAAGATTTGGTTACAAAGGCCACCTTTCATTAATCTGAACAGACAGCCACAGGGCAATGTGTATTCTCCACAACTGGATTTTATCACAGTGAGTTCCTTCGATGTACACACATTAAAAAGAATGCAATGATAAAAAAAAACAACCACCTAGTTTTCTTCTTCTGTTCATTATGCGCTTCTTCAATGAAGAAGAAAACAAAAATAACTAGATGAAAAGAACCAACTAATCCCTTAAAAAAGCATGCATTAAAAAAATTATACACAATGTGTGTGTCTCTTAAGCAGCATTACTTTAAAAAAATAACCAGTTGAAATATGCAGCAGTAAGGCTATGACATCATTTCTGGATAAGGTGTCCTTCCTCCGTGCTGGTGTTGTCCAGGACATAAATCCACAGAGGTACTTGGTGCAGAAAAACACAGCTGGGACACCAGGGAATTCCTCCCAGGATTCACAGAACAAGTCCTATGTTTCACCTCCAGTGTTACGGAGCTAACAGATTCCACCTGCGGCATGCACGCCGGCTACGATGTCCCCTTTTCTTCCAGCTCCGGAAAGGCTGAACCCCTAACTCCCACCTTTTCTTTGTATTTCTTACTCTTTAGCTTGGGATATGAACCCATCCGTACCCCGGGTTCAGATGGTTTCATTTGTTGGTGGACTTCAACGTGATGTCATTAGGAATTCACGTCAATATTTTTTAAGAGAGGAAAAACAAAGCTCTGTGTGCAGGATGGCTTGGATGGAGATGCAGGCTGTCGTAGTGTTTCCCTATCCCTCGGTGGCGCACAGCCATTCTGGGCCCACGAGCAATCTGTCTGTAATAAGTGACAGATTCCCCTTCATATAAAGGAAGGGGCCGGAGGAGAGCAGCGCAGACCTAGTACAATATAGCAAAGCAGGTGCTCCGGTCAGACCCCGCTCTACCAGGAAACGCTTCTGGAATGCATGACCAATTCGGTTTCAGAACAGAATACTCTCTTTAATGGACAGAAAACACTAACCTTTTCTTTTTCCTTTTGCCTTCCCTCCTCCCCCCACCCTCCCAACTCCCCAGTTTCAACAAGCCCCCTTTTCACTTTAACCCTTTCAGAGGAGAAGGGGCCAGGCTCCACTCCGCACACACCCATCCATCTAGATGTTGCTAACAACCCAGGAAGAGGAGAAACATTCATTAGCCAGGACGACAAACACCCTGTGCCCAGAAGCGCTGAGGCACGGTGGGAGAGGGGTGAACTCAGGAACTGGGAAACCCAAACTCCCCAAACTACAAGTTTCACTTTTTCTTTTAGATGCTCATTCAGAAACAACTTCAGGAAACATAGCTTTAGAGAAAGGGCTAGAGTATAAAAATGGGAATAAGAAGGGCTCTGAAAGGAAGAAATAAACTATGAAATCTGAAATAGTCAAAATCGCATTAAAATCACATATTGTTTTAAAGATCATGTAGCATTTGAATGAAATAAAAAAAAAAAACTCACTTTAAGGAGTCTCTGAATTGGGCCAATTCTGCATAATACTGATTGCATCAGATAGTAAAATAATACTTTTAGCATCATAAGGTTGAGTTTTGTTCATACACAGACACACACGCACACACACACACACACACACGGGTGGTGTCATTGGATTGTATAGAATTCAATATCCCCATTTCCCCACACACAAAGAAAATAGCTAGAATTTAGGGAAGAAATAATTACCCAAGATTTCAGTTAAATTCTACATATGCATACCCTTACTCTATTGACAAAGGAACACGTAAACAGTCTTGTATGGTTCCTTTTCCATGCAACAGTATTTGAAATGCAGTGATAGAGACTAACGTATTTGAACAGTAATAAGGGTTTCCCCTCCGAGAGTTGTTGTAACTTATCTTTGAAGTTAAGCTCATTTATCATGGGGAGAATAGACCCCAAAAATACAGCAGCCACGGCATCCTGCCCGAGGCAGAGTTAGAGATTTCCAATGGCTGCTGCAAAGAAACATTCTGAAAATGCGTTCACTACTGCACCAACAAATCTTAAGACAGAAGAGTTTTAACTACAGAGGATGGCAAGACCCAGATTTTTCAAATGAACCCAAAACTATGACTTGAGAGAGAGCTTTCCCCCATGTGACCCGACCTTTGGTAAATTTACGTTTTCTTCATCTGGGAACAAGAATCTGTTTTTTAAGCCAGACTCCTGGAGTATTTCTTCATTTGTAACAGTAGCAGGAGAAACAATGGAAGTGAAATAGAGTAAAGCCAATCTATATGCATTCATGAAGAGCCAGGAATATGCTAGGTGCACTGTGAATTCTTTGGGGGCATACTGCAGATCGCCACACATGTGTATGTACTTTGCACGTATGTGTGGACATGTGCTCCTACGTGGCTTAATACTCAGTAGCCTGCTTCTTTAAGGAAAGAAAAAAAAAAATCAGTGTCATTCGCATCCCTGTGCCAAAACTGAACTCTTATTCCTTGAAGAAAAGAAGTTAAGGCTAATGAAATTAAGGATTGTTTAAATCAGAGGTCATTAAAATGCACACGTTTCTTTTCCTGGAATCTGCAGTTGTATTCAACGTTTGCAGTACAACGCCTGTCTGTAGGATAAATAATTTAATGGGTCTTGTGATTTCGTATGAAAAGCATAAGAAAATCCTACAGCTGTAGCTTCATTTTTCTCCCCACTCAAACTGTTCCCTTCTTAAATTGCATATTTTGTACAGTTTTGTTTTAAGAACACAAAGTAGGTTCTACGTCTTCGAGAACCAATTTCAGACATAATAGGTAATTGCACATAATTACAGGAGTTTCAGAAACTGAAACGAAAACGAAAATCAAAATCTCTTCTCATTCCAACCCTTCTTTCTTTTTAAAGATGGGAATTAAATCACTATCTGATTCTCTTCAACTTCTTTTGCCCTTTATCACAACTAATGATATGTGCTGAGAATAACCAAAAGTGAAAAATACTCTAGATGTTTGTTTTCTAGTCATTCAATGTTAATTTGGCGTTGTGATTATACAGGCATGAGGACAGGTTTTTATAAATTTCCTTCAATTTTACGTTTTATCACTTGAGCCATGCTACGAGGGAATGTGGTCAGTTTAAGGCTTTGACATAGTGTGAGGTGCAGTTTGAATTATCTTGCTATTTTCCACATCCACTCTCTTCAAAGTAGCCTCTGATGTTCGTGAACACTCACACACTCGGAATGAGACCAAAGACCAAAAGAATATCCGGCCTCCATGCCCCAAGAAAGAGGATATCGAACTTTCAAGAGAGGAAAGTATATTAAATGAGTGAACTCTGTCCTTCTTCATCTTTTTATATTTCCTTGGGGTTATTGTGATAGAAGTGGGGTTGGGACCTCAGGTAGAGGTAAGGTCTTTCTCCAAGGCTTTCTTGGAAGTGAGTTTCCCAGGCAGGTATCAGCCCTTCCGGATTTTCTGCTTTGGATGGCAGACTGATGGTGATATTTCCTCTCTGCTCCCTCCTGGTGACACAAGGTTGTGGCTCTGAGGCTGGACGAGTGTTTTTAGAGCTTCCTATCATCTTCCTACCTGTCCAACTAAAAACTAAATGCCTCTCATTCAATGAGTAGGTAAAAGTAGCCAGATTGTCTTTTAGTTTGTGTCGTGGCTTATGGGGGCCCCCAAGCAGCTTACAAACCCGTCACTGATCAGAGTCCGGGAGGAAGAAGTGGAGAGTGGGTTTAGAGCCCAGAAAATGTGTTGATAGTTATTTTCAGGGTGGATCTTTTATGCCTGGTTTTAACTTATTCCTTTTTCTCCTATGACACTAAAATATCACTCAGTGGCACTAAAAATGAATAAAGTGCAAATCAGAAGTGTGCAGATATGGCTTTTCTTAAACCATAGACTTAAAAGTCAAAGTAAATTTGTGAAGTAAAAGTATAGAAAGGGTAATTTGCTAGGGAGTTCAGGTGGCTCTTTCTCCAGCCAATCCAGGGAGCGTTAGAGATATTGGCAATTCAGTGTGTGTCTCTTTATGCAGGGTTAGAGGTGAGGAAGTGGGTCTGTGGGGTGGATCATGAGGACAACACTTGGAGATTCTGATCCCCATCAATTAGTAAATAATTTCACAACTAAAAAGACCCAACCGGGGGAGAGGGATAAACTGGGAGATTGGGACTGACATACACACACTACCATACATAAAATAGATAACTAATAAGAACCTGCTGTATAGCACAGAGAACTCTATTAAATACTCTGTAATGGCCTATATGGGAAAAGAATCTAAAAAAAAAAAAAAAGAGTGGATATATGTATAACTGATTCACTTTGCTGTACACCTGAAACTAACATAACATTATAAATCAACTATACTCAAATAAAAATTAAAAAAAAAAAAACCAACCAGCAAAACTAAAGATGAATAGCAAAGGGACCAGTATTTCCAGAACAAAAAGCATCGATTTCAGGATGCAGGTAAGAAAAGGTTAAGCATCCTTACTTATAGGTCTGCACTATGATAGTGCAGATGAGAGCCACTCACAGAGCCAGAGTCCAGCTGGAAGGTAAGTGTGAGATGGCTGCCTGGGGAAGAGAAAATTGTCTTTCTCTTTAAGAATCTGGAGTAACTTCCTTCAATAGGTGACTTTGCAAAAGTCTCTGAACCTGATCTTCCTCAACTGCAAAATGGGAATAATAAAAATAATGAGCCTATAGGAAGGCAGGGTCTGGACCACATGATGCCTTTACGATAAGTCATATCCTTTGATCTTGGGCTCACCTCTATTCTGCTACCCAATGAGGTGTTCATCGTCACCCTAAGCCTTCCAGTGTGCATTGCACACAAACACTCCTCAGTATTTGATAAGTGACTGAATGAATGGGGGATGAACTTGAGGACCCCATCCATTTTTTACATCTATGATCTTATAGCAGTCAAGTTAAGAGAGCATACTTCATAAACTCTTTTGTTTTGCATGTGATCTCACAATTGCTTCTTACCTAATTCTTCCCCCAAGGCATCATACTCCATCCAAAAAAATATATAAAATTATTGAATGTGGTAAAGTTGTCATACATTTTTTTCTTATATTCCACATAATACTTTACACAATTTGGGAACTTATTTAATACGTGTTGAAATGAATTGAATAGTGAACCTATAACTTAAGGCAAGATAAGTAAACTAGCCCAAGATGGCCTAGAGCCTATTTTTGTAAAAAAAAAAAAAAAAAAAAAAGTTTGTTGGAATACAGCCACGCCCATTCATTTATGTATTGTCTTTGGCTGTTTTTGACTATAATGGTAGAGGTGAGTAGTTACATCAGACCAGATGGCCTGCAAATACTAAAATATTTACTGTCTGGCCCTTTAAAGAAAACATTTGCCAGCTACTGACTTAGAGGATTTCCTCTTTTCTCCACTCACATTAACTTACTAGGACTATGAATTCTGGTCTTCTATCTCTGGTCAGAGAATTGGGATCAGTTTTACTAATAGTGATGTGATTAACAGGAGTTATTCAGTGTCCCTTTGTAGATCCTAAACTAAACATAGTGTTATCATATGTTCCTTTGGCTTCTTGAGTAATATACACCCTCTTTTCCCACCCTCATCAAATTGTTTTAAAAAAAAAGTATCTCATACTTAATTCTACAGCATAGAAATTTGTGTTTTGAGATGCCAGTGTATAAATTATGTTAGGATCAAATAACAAATATTTGTCTTAGCCGAGATATGGATGACTCTGGGAGATGTGAAGAAAGGTTAGTTTTGGGAACACAAATAAAGGATTTAATGATATGTGCGTAATATTGTATGTTAATAGAATGAAGTTACCTTTCATCATACTGAAATCATCTTTTTTCTCCAAATAATGTTTATTGTTCTCAGACTTTTGTTATATACAGAGTTATACAGAGACTTCAAATTGGAAATTTACACCATCTATGATTGTGTCTATTACTCTACAAAGGCATTTACAGTACAGTTTTAGACTTTGTAGATTGTGGGTTTATGGGGTATCACAGGTAAAATACGTATATGTCCTTGGTAGAAACACATAAGCTATATTTATACTATGTTGATTAGGGTTAAGTATTAGGATTGACATTTTAGCTAGTATTATAGAAAAGCTCTTATATCCATAATATGCTTTTGTGAACCCATAAAATATAGAAAAGAAGTATGTGGCAGTGTTTCAGAATCCTTCTCAAGATTAAACACAGATAGTCATAGTCAACATCTGGGGCTAAAAAGTACAGATCTGTCTAGATTTACATAAAGCGGATTGATATAGTGGAAAAAAAAAACATGTTAGCATGGTTTCTGAATGGAGAGGTTATAAGCATGGGATTAGTATTCATACATTCAGATCCTGACCTTCAATCTGGACTCCATCCCTTAGACCATGTGTGGCTTTTAAAGGTTACTCACAATTCTGTTCCTCGGTTTCCTCATCTACAAAATAGGGAAACTAATAATGCCACCTGGTAATACTGTCTTGATGAGTACATGAGTTCCTCCAGATGAAGCTTTCAGAACAGTGCTTGCCTCCATAAAGGACAATTACTACTTCTGTTTCCCGATCCAGCACTAGCTTCTTCTTTTTGAGCCTCACTTATTTTTTTCTAAAATGGAGTTTGTAGGAGAACGGTCTATCTATCTTATAGCTTTCATTTTTTTGTTATCATTTCATGGGGGATATGGGAGAAAGTGTAAAGAATAGGAGGAGGTGATAGGGAAACTGGACTGGTCAAAAGCAGAGGTGACAGAGGTAGTAAGTATAGCCATAGATCTGCACAGGTACCTGAGTGTTAATACACATCTGGATACACACACACACACATTTACAAATATACATTCACAAACACACAACACACTCACACATAAACACGCATTCTCACACAGATATTCCATGTTTGACATCAACTTGTATCATCTCTTGAAGAAACCTTAATGTTATGGTTATCAGACATCAACAGGCAAGGTATTGCTTCTCAGAATAAATTGAGGTTTGTTTTATTTTCTTACATTTGCTAAAAAAAAAATATTTTCAGGAAATATAACAACTGCAACTTTCCATGCCGGTAGCTTTTAGGAAATGGTGATTTTTAGGAAAACACTTCAGGGCAAAAGGTTAGAAGAAGGAAGCAGATTTCAGCACATCTGAAATTCACAGGGAATTTCAAATCTATTTTTTCTGCATGTATGTAAAATTAGACCATAGAGAAGAATCTTGAGAGTTACCAGAAAAAGAGCTAAGATTTTGGATTGAGTTTTTGAGGTCAAAAAGATTCAGTATAAGACAAAACTCTAGAAAGTATTTAGCAGTGGGCTGCATTTTTCACCAGTTAGATTCATCCACAAGAGGTCATTGGATGATTGGATGACATATTTCCCACCACTTTTTGAAATAAAAGGTTACTACATCCTCTGGGCTTTTTAAAGAAATTTCAGTTTAGTCCCCAAAATAAGTTTAATGGAGATGAAGACTTTTGAGGATCATAAGACTTTGCGTTATGATAGTTTGTTTTAAGATGAATTACCTCAATCCTGTTGGGGCACTGGTGTCATGACTGACTACACAATCACATAAAATCAGGAAAAGAATTTTCTATAAGTGTACATTTTATAACCATCCTACCTACTTCTAGTTATGTTATGTGCAGCACTGTGTTAGGGAGCAAAGCCACATTTTTTGGTTAATATCTCAGCTCTACCACCTACTCACTATGTAATCTTGGGCAATCATTTAAGACTTATAAACCTCAGTTTTCTCACCTATAAAGTAGACATAATGATACTTACCACATAGTGTTATTGTGAAGGCTAACCAAAATATACCATGTGTATTAGTTATTATGTCTGTGTAACAAACGACCCCTTCCTCCAAAACTTAGTGGCTTAAAAACAACACTTATTATATCCTGGTTTCTGTGGGTCAGAACTCCAGGCATGGCTTAGCTGTGTTCCCTCACTCAGAATCTTCAACAAGGCTGTAATCAAGGTGTTGGCTGGGGCAGTGATCATCTCAAGGCTCAGTTGGGGAAGGATTTACTTCTAAACTCATTCATGTGACTGACTGTTGGCAGATTGCGGGACTGATGGCCTAAGTTACTCATTGGATGTTGTCAGAAGCCACTTCCAGTTCCTTGCCATGTGGGTCCCTCCATTGGGCCACTCACAACATGGCATCTCATTCCTCAGAGTGAGCAGGGGAGAGGCAAGAGAGAGGGCAAGCAAGACAGGAGTCACGACCTTTCCTAACCTAATCTTGGAAATGCTTTTCCACCACTTTCGCCATCTTACATGCACTAGAAGTTCATCACCAGATCCAGCCCACTCTCACAATGGAGGGAATGAAACATGGGTGTTAACACCAGGAGGTGGTGATCATTGGAAACTGTTTTGGAAGCTATCATATAATATAAAGTAGTTAGCACAATACTTTGTACAGAGGAAGTATTCAGTATTTTTTTTCTGCGTTAGTATATATTTCTAAGAATTTTTCTCTCCTGGCAGGTCCAAACACAAAGAGGTATGGGGTCAGGTTTAAATTGGGCTGAGGGTTTTTTTAAAGGTATACAGCTTCTCTGTGACTGAATTTCTCTATTTGTGCCTGAGTTTCTCCCATATATCCATGAAAAATATAAAATAATCATGTGAGCTAAAATGATAGGATATGTCACTCAGAATTTAATGATGAAGAACAATGCAAATATGGGTGCTGTTATTCTTTCCAATTCTTCCAATCCAGTCATCGGGTACATCGGCTGAAACTAGAAAAAGGAGAATTCCATATGTCCAATTTGCTTCCCAAGTTTACCCCAATGCCTGCTGCATGAAAAAATAGGAGACTTCCTGGCTTGTTCGGTACAAGAGTGATATCTAACTTTCATCTTTAAATGAATCACGTAGATTTTCACTGCATCACTTCTATTGCCCTGACTTCAATTATTCAAACTCAGAAACCTCACTTCTACCTGTTTCAGTAGATGCTGCCTGAATGTCCGTGTGTCAGACCTCACTACTTTGCAACTCCACGTATGTGACCTTAAACTCTAAAATAGTTCTCTCTGAATATGTCTGTTCTACTCTCTCACTCTATTAAACTTGTTACTGCTCTTATGAAAGATCCAACCACAGCTCACGTTCACTTAATTTCTTCCATTTAAAACAATTTAAAACAATTCCACCACTAGATTTCTCAATTTCTGAACTTACGCCATTTCCAGTCCTGCGTAAATCCTTTAGTTACTACCCCTACTGTAGCTTCCAGGATCGTAAGAATTATTGGACCAAGATAAAGAAAAATACTGATTTGATCCTCAGCAGTTTTCACTGGTTAACCCCTGTGTGATCCTCATTGCTACTTAAAGGTCCACACTTTAATAGTCAAATAAACATATTTAAATTCTGGATCTCCATTTTCTGGTTATAGGAACCTAAGCAAGTTATTTTAACTCTTTATGTCTCAGTTTCCTCATCTGTAAAAGGGGGATGGAGGAAATCTCAAAAAAATTTTTTCTTGTTTTCCTTCCCTATATTTTATATATATATATATATTTATTTATTTATTTATTTACTTTGGCTGCATTGGGTCTTCATTGCTGTGCGTGTGCTTTCTCTAGTTGTGGCAAGCAGGGGCTACTCTTCGTTGCAGTGCACGGGCTTCTCATGGCAGTGGCTTCTCTTGTAGCGGAGCATGGGCTCTAGGCAGCAGGCTTCAGTAGTTGTGGCGCACAGGCTCAGTAGTTGTGGCTTGCGGGTTCTAGAGCACACGCTCAGTAGCTGTGGTGCACGGGCTTAGTTGCCGCATGGCATGTGGGATCTTCCCGGACCAGGGTCCGAACCCCTGTCCCCTGCATTGGCAGGCAGATTCTTAACCACTGTGCCACCAGGGAAGCCCCTCCTTCCCTTTAAACTCCCTGAAGCATTTAATTCTTTTGGTCCTAGGCTCCTCTATTGACTCTTCTTTTACTTATTGTAAACTATCCCTGTTCTTCTCCTACCTATATATCAAGCCCTTGTAAAGCTTTTGCATAGTTTCTCATAATCTGCCTTATAATAATGGTTGGTATGTTTTACTTGGTCTATGCTGATCACAAGTGCCCCAAATACACAACTGTATGGAACCAGGTTTGCCTGTATTACACTCAGCACAGGGTCCTGCACATCGTAGTCACTTAATAAATGATGTTCAACAGGGATGGATTTAATATTTAAGATGCTTGCCTGCATGCTCTTAAATTTTGGCTGCATTCACTGTGTGTGTAAACAAGAAGAGCAGTTCTCTTCTTCAGCTTACTGTATGCCATTCCCCAACCTGAAAAATCTGAAAACCATGCTTATTTTGTTGTCCATTCCTAGTTGGTAGCCATTGTTCTACATGTAAAGAATGTATCAAAAACCAGAGTGTAACACCAGGAAATGAGCTTAATATCCAGGTACCATGTGTCCCAACTGCTATAGTGTTTGATAATTTTAGGTCACAAGATCATAAAATACAAAAATATGTGAAAAAATAAAAACAATCACAGCATTTTGCCCACCCCCAATGAGATGAAAGCTCTTCTCATGTAAACTTGGGAAATGACACAAAAGTAAAACTAGGGGAAAAATGACTAAAAATAGTACATTATCTAATATCAAGAGATTACCTGTTTGTAAACAGAACACTTCAGCAAGCAAACCAGATACCTCATTTTGATATCTTACATTGTAGAAATTCCTTGCAGCCAGAGCTTTAAAAACTAATATTTGATCATTTTAATTTTCAAATGCTCTGACACCCTCTGTGCCTTTGGAGTCAGCTGTAAACTAATGAATCTGGAAATGATCAATTCATATTTCTTTCCTCAGTATCTTCTTATCAGAGCTCGCCTGAAGCCATGCATCTTGCTTAGTGCATGTCCAGGATGTCTGAGGCATTTTCTCCTTTGTGACCCAGATTCTCTGATCTGTGTGTCTATATCTAGCTTTCAATTATGTAGAGCATCTCCTTGAACATGCTGTGTAGTCCTTATTAGTAACTGAGAAAAACAAGTAGCTAAAATATGATAAGTTGTATTCTCCAAAGGACACTTGAAGGAAACATTTGATTTATGATGTTTCTTGCCATTTAATACTTACTCTAAAAATATGAGTAACCAAGATTTTTCTATTTCTCTCAACATTCCAAAGTCCCAATTTTAAAGTAAACTTGGGAGTTTTCACAAGCTAGTGAATATAATGAAAAAGAAATGCACTCACATATATAGAGAACAAACTAGTGGTTACCAGTGGGAAGTGGGGAGAGGCAGCATAGGAGGAGGGGATTAAGATATACAAACTACTCTGTATAAAATAAATAAGCTACAAGGATATATTGTACAGCACTGGGAATGTAGCCAATATTTTATAATAACTATAAATTGAATATAACCTTTAACAATTGTGAATGACTATGTTGAAACATATAATAGTGTACATCAACTATGCCTCAATTAAAAAAAACTTGGGGGCTTCCCTGGTGGCGCAGTGGTTGGGAGTCCGCCTGCCGATGCAGGGGACGCGGGTTCGTGCCCCGGTCCGGGAAGATCCCACACACCGCAGAGCGGCTGGGCCCGTGAGCCATGGCCGCTGGGCCTGCGCGTCAGGAGCCTGTGCTCCGCAGCGGGAGAGGCCACAACAGTGAGAGGCCCGCGTACCAAAAAAAAAAAAAAGAAAAAGAAAAAAAAAACAACTTGGGAGTTTTCAGAGGGTGTTTCACCTGTGCTCTTGAGCATTCATTCAGTTATCACCCACTGCTCCCGCCAGATACCACTGCCACTTCTAGGTACCACCTTGTCCACTGCACACTGCTGTTTTCCTCCCGACACCACAGATTCCTACTTGATACTGATGCCCAAGCACAGGAACTCTAATGGTACCAAAGCCATGTGAGCATGTGAGGGGAGGGGAGGGGAAATGCCTCATATCCCACCCATGGATGCTCTGTTAAAAGGATGCCAGGGCACTGCTGTTTGCATAGAGTTTGAGTTCAACTCTTTCCGGTTGCTGTTATTCTTCCTGGTTCCTCCCATACCATCTGGTCTCTTCGGATTCAAACATGACTCAGTTGTTATTTTAGCCAAAAGGCAAGGCTGAAGGACAATAATGTACTCAGATAACTAAAGCTTTGTTCCTTGGTCACGTTTGTCTTGACAAACTCCTTTTTACGGGGTTGTGTTGTTTCCCAGATGTTTCCTCAGCCTTCCATGTAAATAGATGTCTGGTGGGTGGGCCCCACCCATTCGACAAAGCGTGCTGGGCACCTGAGAACTTCACGCTGGGTTCAGCTGCAGCCCGGCATGGGCTGGAATTAAATGAGATCACCTCGCCCATATGAGAAGCCTTAGCCCAGAGCTGGTGCTCAGGCCTAGCCTGGTGCCAATACTTTAATCACAAGGAATAACAAGCTCTTCAAAAAGCAACGGCATTAAACGTGGATTGCTTGTATTCCCATGTACGGAATCTTAGGAGGAGTGAAAATACTTGATTTTGGCGTACGTGTGGATAAAGCACATGTGATTAAATAATTCAGTCATTAAGTTTAGGGGGCATTGGGGTACAATTTGTTGAATAAACTCAAAGAGAGTACAAAATTGTACCCTCTGGGCCGGTAGGAGTGTGTCACTGAGCCAGGGGGGCCTGTTTTTATGCTGCGATTCCCTGGGGATATTTTATTTACCCCAGAGCTGCAGCTTTCAAAAAGTTGAGTGCAATTTTTAGTAATAAACAGAGTTTTAAAGAATGACCCAGTACACACACACACACATTCTTAAACGTGTGTGTGTTGGCATGTATATAGAACTAAAACACATTTCATTAAACGATACCCACCCTCTTTACATGAATGTATTCTGATATTTTTTCTGCACTGTATTTATTTCTTCCTCTTCCTCCCCCCACTCCCCTTACCCCTCCCCCTCTCCTTACCCCTCCCCCCCTCCATCTTCCTCTTTTTCCTTCTCTCTCTGTCTCTGTCTCTCTCTCACTCTCTCTCTTTTTTATTGCTAACCAGGATCCATGGATGGGTTGCCACGGAGGTTTGTTTCAAAAGCACTGCCTGAGAAGAGGTCATGAGATTTCAAAATACCTCAGGGCATATTAAGCCCATTTGGGAATTCTGGGAAACTAGTAGTGACCTCCAAAAGTTTTTCTTCAAGAACCCAGATAGGGTAACTCATAGAAGAGATGCGTTCAGTCTGACTCAGCCCAATTTCAGAAGCTCCAGCATCTGCCAGGTGGTACTGTGGCTTTTGAAGAATCTCCTCCTTTGGCAAAACATTGGTGGAGGAAAGCACAGGGACTGGATGGTGGAAACTGAGATTAGTGATAAATGCAACCTGACCTTTCAAACTTGTTTGACATTTGAGCTAGTCTTCACCTCTGAAAGCATCAGCGGTGTCAACGAGGCCTTCTCTCTGCCTGGGAAATGAACAAAGAGGCTTGTTAGTTGAATATTTTTCTCTCTCTAGTGTTGTGGGCTGGTGGGGAAAAGGGATGGGAGAGACGAGAAAGCCAGTAAAGAAGACCTCTAAAGGATTGCTCCGTCCTTGAATTTGGGACCCTAGTGTTCTGTTAGCCCAGATATGAGAAGGGAGGCGGTTCAGGGAGTCTCATCACTTTGAAGCTGGTATCATATAATTCTTCCGTTCCTTTGCCCCTTATCTTCTTCCCAATAAGCTGAAACAAGATTTACACATTCTAAGACCTGAGTGTGTCAGGGGCAGGCTTCTCATCGTCAGCCTACTGACTCTGCTGGGGCGCTTTGGAATGAGTCCCTTTGCTCCCCAGAATCCAGGAGGCAAGGAAGGGAGACGGGGATCTTCTGCCTGGGAGGCCAGCAGCGTCCAGCACCTGCCCTTCCTGGACCACTGGTGGGAGAACTGGGCTCAGTTACCTTACAGTTACCTAATGCCTTTATTTGAAATGTTCTCTGCAGCTCTCTACAGATATTTTATTCATTCTTCAATTCTCTCTATCGAGAACTCCTGTAAACTCGCATTTCCCAGAGCTAAAGGTAAAAAAGAGAGACTGTCACTCTGTGTACATGCACTGATAGCAGACCTTCAGGAAAGCTGCTAAAACAATACGTGCATGTCCATGAAGTGAGACTAAAACTGGTTCCCTGGCTCTACCAAAAATTGAGCTTCGGTCCCATGAAAATTGTTAAAAATGTCATGGTTTTTGGAATAAGGTGGGGTGGTGAGGTTAAGGAAATGACCTTATAAAACACATTTTAAGATGTATTTCTTTTTCAAAGATAACGGCAAATGCATACGATTGCTTTGCTTTGGCTTCAGTGCTCAGATGAGTCTGTGGGCTCACACCCAACATAGAACAGGACAGAGAGTGTACGTATGCAGCCCCTTCAAAAATAACACCCATGTTTCCTTTTCTTGAAAGTTTCACACAGGCAGTGTGGCACACGGAAAAGTCAAAATTGAGATCTACATTTGGTGGCTGGAGTAGTATTTGGTACACGGACTCTACATCATGAGGTTTCCCTACGTCAGAGAGACCCCAGCTCTGAGCCCTCTGGGTCCCGAGCAACATGTCCCATCCACATGCTCACGCTCTGTTCTGTGAAACACAAAAGGCCACTGGTAAGCACTGCGCTCTATTCAGCATCTCCTGCGTTGTACGTGCTTGACTGTAACTACTGAGGCAGTCCTTTCCATGGGAGTCAAATGGACACCTCACAGAGAACAGGACCCCGTCAGGCCTCCGGGGGACCATTCCATTGCCACTTCACTGTGCTAAGTGGTAGCCTGGGGCCTGGCAGAGATCGCCCGCTGCTTCCTAAAGTGCCGGGTGAACACCCAGGGAGCAGCTTAGGTGAGAAGCTGCTGCATTAAACAGAGAAGGCTTGGTTTGAAACAATCAGGAAATAGCTTTCTTATTTGGAACGGGCTGCCTATTTCTAAGTGCTTTACAGACAGCATTTTCATCACCCTCAAACATCATAGAGGCTGAAGGGAAGTGTTCCCATCTCATCTTAGAAATAGCAGAGAGCTGGCAAATGAACCTTTGTCCCACGGCAATCACAGAAGAAAATTAAGGTCTCTTGAACCCCCGCCCTCCATTCCTGTTTCCCAACCCTCTGCCCAGTCACCTCATAGCTGCACTCCCTGTGCTTTCTCATGGTTGTCATTCAAACCACTGCCCTTTCGCTACCCTGTTTGTGTAGACCTTGCCAATCCTTTAAAGGCTCAAATCGAATCCCACTTCCTTATTCAAGATTTTCATGAGCCTTCAGCTTGGAAATTCACCTTTCCCTCCCTGATGCTGTTGTATTCCATTGAAATTCATAATTTACTTCCTCTTCATATGGTCTTGTTTTACCTTCCCAACTAGAAAGGCAGCTTCTTAAAGGCAAAAACTCTGCAAAGTCTCTTTAAGGGCAGCTTCTTAAAGACAAGTCTGCAATGTGAAACGTCTCCTTCCCTTTAGCATCACCAGGCACCTAAGAGCCTGGCTCATGGCAGCCCCCCAATGGATACACATCCATTCCTCCCAAAGTGACTATTTCAGGGCATTTCAGGTCCAGAGAGCAGCTTAAATTTAGGGGGCTCAGGTATCTTTAACACTCCGATACCACTAGACAGCTTGCCTTCTTGAATTGTACTTACGGCTCACAAGAAGTGATTCCACTCTGAACATTATTCTCCTGGGGGGGGGGGGGGGGAAGCGGGGGGGGGGGGTGGTGCAGACCAGCCAAAAGGCAGAGGAATGTCTGAAGGAGCAGATTAATGAGCAATCAGAGGGGAGGTTGTGGCTCCCCATTCAAGTTCTTGGAAAGGGTCTGTCTGTGGTGTGATGAAAGGGGCTGGACGTCGGGCCAGAGGGTGAGAGTGGCTCCACATGTCCCGGGCCTCCTGCTGCTGGAGGCCCGAAGAACAATGAGGGGGCAGCCAGGCAGTGGCACATGAGAGGCAGCTGACTCCAGCTGATTGAAAATAGGCCATTTGTTCTGTGCGATGCGAATGTGTACGGGGGCCCGCACGGGGGTGCTGCAAAGCAGGACAGGGCAGAGATGGCACTTACGTTTGCATGTGTGTGTGTGAGATGAAGCCCTCTTTCTTTGCTTTTTAATTAGCCCTCTCTCCTCAATAAACTACCAATAAGAACAGCCCATGATCTCACCAGTTTCTGTAGCTGGTAAAGACGTAAGTGCTCTAGGGGAAAAAACTTGGCTTTGAATTCTAGAGATGGGTTAGGCACCACCAGATATTTCTGAACCCAAGGAAAAAGGGTTGATCAGAATGAACAAATGTTGCTAAAGGCGTAGCTGAGTATTCTAATCAACTGGATGCTTGACCTCAAAAAGATTGCTTCTCAGGCTTTCCTAAGGCTTCAAAATCTCTGGGCTATATGGAGATCTCTACTGAGGCGATATTTGCAGCCAGCCCTGATAATCTGATCTGTAGAATCAGCCCTTAAAAGCCACTCACTCAAAGTCAGCTGACCAGGCACCTGTGGGGATTCAGTACATAGTTAGAATGTCACCTGGGGAGAGGCAGTATTAGGTCAGACTGCCAGAGGAAGATTCAGTAAACTGGTTTTTTTATTATTATTTTTTTAATTGAGATTGCTTGAACAATGATGCCAGGGCAAGCGTGTGTATGTGTTTGTGTGCATGTGTGCATGTGTGTGCATACTTGCACACACAGATTCGTGCTGATGGTAAAGAGTGAGGGAGTTATAACACCGTTTTGTCTTTTCTCTATGAAGGGACATCAGCTTTCGCTCTGATACCCTCAAAAGTGATCCAGATGAAAAAGAATGTGGTTCAACCTGCACATTTCTCCTAAAGAGAGAACTGGGCGTCCGGAGAAGTTAAATGCCTTGTCCAGAGCCAGTCAGGGGTCTTTGTCTGTTTCATCTGTGCCAGACCCTCTGCTAGCTCAAAGACAGAGCTCAGACTTCCTGGACTCCGGACCATGCCACTCTCAGTGTTGACATAACTCGCCTGAGCTGGGCAGCTGAGACTCTGCCAAAGAGAAAGGGACTCTCTCTTCATGGGCAGGTGTCTTTACCCTTGAAACAGGCTGGGGATTCTGACCCAAACGGCCAGTTATCAGCTGGATGCATTTATCCGAATCATCGATCCCTGTTATTGGTCTGGAAGCTGGGACCGGGCACCAGAAGCCCCAGCCACTGTGGAAGTGCGTGTCGGAGTCCAAAAAGGATGCCTCTAAATTGCTTCCCAGGGCTTGGAGGCTGTCAGTGCTACTCCCAGAGTCCCTACAGCAATGGCTCTTCAGAGTCTCCTTTTGCTTTGCCTTTAAAAAAAAAAATCATATAGAGGTTATTTTTAAACTATCCCTATGTTCTACTTTAAAAATCACCCTCAGTCTTTTCCTGAAAACAAGGGGAGCAATTTTTCTTACAGAGTTGCCTCTTCCACCAAATTCCATGTGCTACTCTGCTCTGATGTTCATTCGGGAAAGCCTAAAAGTTAGAAGGCATGAGAAATGTCCAGTTTGTTTCATTTTTCATTGTATTTCATGCTTTCATCACAAGGTTGCTATCAGGAGGGGACTTAGGGATGCAAAAATGAGTAAGCCATGGACTCAGGCTTTAAGAACCTTCTATTTCCATATGGGAGATAACAAAAGCACATACACAACTGCAATTCAAAGTAGAAAAAAATTCAAATGAAAGGCACAGAGGAGGAACATACAATTTCCTTATGGAGCCTTCAACAGAGGCTTTGTGAAAGAGGTAACATTTGAGCTGAGCTTTCAAGGATTGATAAGATGAACATCCAGCCAGATCAGAGCAGTCATTTCAGGCAAAGATGTTATTGCAGCTTCTTGGTAACTTTTGCCTTTTTTTTTTTACATCTTTATTGGAGTATAATTGCTTTACAATGGTATGTTAGTTTCTGCTTTATAACAAAGTGAGTCAGTTATACATATACATCTGTTCCCATATCTCTTCCGTCTTGTGTCTCCCTCCCTCCCACCCTCCCTTTCCCACCCCTCTAGGTGGTCACAAAACACGGAGCTGATCTCCCTGTGCTATGCGGCTGCTTCCCACTAGCTATCTATTTTACTTTTGGTAGTGTATATATGTCCATGCCACTCTCTCGCTTTGTCACAGCTTACCCTTCACCCTCCCCATATCCTCAAGTCCATTCTCTAGTAGGTCTGTGTCTTTATTCCTGTCTTACCCCTAGGTTCTTCATGACATTTTTTTTCTTAAATTCCATATATATGTGTTAGCATATGGTATTTGTCTCTCTTTCTGACTTACTTCACTCTGTATGACAGACTCTAGGTCCATCCACCTCATTACAAATAGCTCAATTTCGTTTCTTTTTATGGCTGAGTAATATTCCATTGTATACATGTGCCACATCTTTATCCATTCATCTGATGATGGACACTTAGGTTGTTTCCATCTCCGGGCTATTGTAAATAGAGCTGCAATGAACATTTTGGTACATGGCTCTTTGAATTATGGTTTTCTCAGGGTATATGCCCAGTACTGGGATTGCTGGGTCATATGGTAGATCTATTTGTAGATTTTTAAGGAACCTCCATACTGTTCTCCATAATGGCTGTACCAATTCACATTCCCACCAGCAGTGCAAGAAGTGTTCCCTTTTCTCCACACCCTCTCCAGCATTTATTGTTTCTAGATTTTTTGATGATGGCCATTCTGACTGGTGTGAGATGATATCTCATTGTAGTTTTGATTTGCATTTCTCTAATGATTAATGATGTTGAGCATTCTTTCATGTGTTTGTTGGCAGTCTGTATATCTTCTTTGGAGAAATGTCTATTTAGGTCTTCTGCCCATTTTGGGATTGGGTTGTTTGTTATTTTGTTATTAAGCTGCATGAGCTGCTTATAATTTTGGAGATTAATCCTTTGTCAGTTGCTTCATTTGTCAATATTTTCTCCCATTCTGAGGGTTGTCTTTTGGTCTTGTTTATGGTTTCCTTTGCTGTGCGAAAGCTTTGAAGTTTCATTAGATCCCACTTGTTTATTTTTGTTTTTATTTCCATTTCCCTAGGAGGTGGGTCAAAAAGGATCTTGCTGTGATTTATGTCATAGAGTGTTCTGCCTATGTTTTCCTCTAAGAGTTTGATAGTTTCTGGCCTTACATTTAGGTCTTTAATCCATTTTGAGCTTATTTTTGTGTATGGTGTTAGGGAGTGATCTAACCTCATACTTTTACATGTAGCTGTCCAGTTTTCCCAGCACCACTTATTGAAGGGGCTGTCCTTTCTCCACTGTACATTCCTGCCTCCTTTATCAAAGATAAGGTGACCATATGTGCATGGGTTTATCTCTGGGCTTTCTATCCTGTTCCATTGATCTATCTTTCTGTTTTTGTGCCAGTACCACAGTGTCTTGATTACTGTAGCTTTGTAGTATAGTCTGAAGTCAGGGAGCCTGATTCCTCCAGGTCCTTTTTTCGTTCTCAAGATTGCTTTGGCTATTCGAGGTCTTTTGTGTTTCCATACAAATTGTGAACTTTTTTGTTCTAGTTCTGTGAAAAATGCCCGTGGTAGTTTGATAGGGATTGCATTGAATCTGTAGATTGCTTTGGGTAGTAGAGTCATTTTCACCATGTTGATTCTTCCAATCCAAGAACATGGTATATCTCTCCATCTATTTGTATCATCTTTAATTTCTTTCATCAGTGTCTTATAATTTTCTGTATACAGGTCTTTTGTCTTCTTATGTAGGTTTATTCCTAGATATTTTATTCTTTTTGTTGCAATGGTAAATGGGAGTGTTTTCTTGATTTCATTTTCAGATTTTTCATCATTAGTGTACAGGAATGCTAGAGATTTCTGTGCATTAATAGCTGCCTTTATAAAACTCCTTTTCTGAAGACTGAAGCTCCATTTTCATTGTAATTTTTCCAAAAAATATTCCTGCACTTAATCCTTGGTTTCAGATACCCAGCCTAAATGACTATCAATAAAGCACACACTCCAATAGAATTCCAGTTTATCACCACAAAATACAGGTGTAGGTTATAAGAAGCACACACTCTTTGTCTTTAGTGAAGTAATGATACCAGAACACTGGCACAAATAATACTCAATATAGGATGATATTTCTGACTTCTTGCTATATCTGAGACCTATTTTAAGAGAGTAACATCTATTAACTCCTTAACTCCCACAACAGTAGAGGATAACTTCAAGGTAGGTTTCTATTTTTATGTTCATTTTACAAATGAGACACAGAGAAGTTAAGTAACTTGGCCCAAGTCAGCCATTAAATATTTGAGCCAAGATTTGAACCCAGGCTGGAGAGTTTATGCACATTAACACTATATCAAAGAGACTCTTCTCAGTATAAAAATTGCTTACTGAATTACTTCATTTATCAAATTTGTATTGAGCGACTACTGTCTTCTAGGTACTATGTTTATGTGCTGAGAATAATAAGAAAACTAAGAAGTGATATCTCCCCTTAAACAGTCTATCTAAAATCTTGAAAATGTAAGCCATTATTTAAAATGAGGCCAATTGCTAATAAAGAGAGGAAAAGAAATTTGAACCCTTATCTTTTAGGTCATGTGTTAAAAAAGGATAATGCTAGGTACTTGAAAAGAGCCACCTTCAAGTCTCAGTGGCTTAGCATAATATGTTATTTATCACTCAGTAATCCAATAGGATGCTCCTGTTTGGACAGTCCTCCAAACAGAAATGCAGGGACTTTCCAACCTGTGTTTCTGCCATCTCCACAAGAGCTCAACCAAAGAACTCATTCTTTCCTGTCACCTAGAAGATGTAGAGATATGGAGAATCATGCATGGGAGTATTTCAAGAGCCAGGTTGGGAAGTGGCATACATCACATATAATCACATTCTTTTGATTAGACCTTAGTCACATGGCCAATCCTAGATGCAAGGGAGACTGGAAACTGTAGTCTCACTGTGAGCCCGGGAAGAAGAGAAGATGGGTTTGATGATTAGCCAGAGGTCTCTACGACATATCCCTACACCAACAACTTTCCAATTAATTGAATTTCCAAGTGATACCATTATGCTATTTAAAACTCTATTTACCTTTTAAAATCCAGGAACATTATATAGATAGTCCATTATATATGGAGATAGAATAAGATAAGTGGAGGGAGGATCCTGCTTCTGCCTGCCTTTCTTTCCTATTGTTTGTTTGAGAGCTGCAGCATTTAAAGGACAGGAAGGGCATGTACTTAACCAAGCTCCAATTCTTGATTTTTTTCATTCTAGTATTAGATACTGACTGTGCCAAATGCTGAGTAGAAATTCAATTATTTGTGCATAATTCCATCTACTTTCAGCTATTCTAAAACTCTGTGCTAAATATATATCATCAAAGATATGAGATGCAAAGAGGACTAACATTTACTGAGTATTCACTATGTAGCAGTCGTGGTTTCAGATCCTTTGCATGTTACTACTTTGAGTTCTTGTAAGATATCATCATTAAACCCGTTTAATGGAGGTTATAGAGTTTAAGTAACCTGCCAAACGTCACATGTGCGTAAATAGCAAAGTCAGGATTCAATGCCTGTTATGTCTAACCCCAAAATTTTTATTCACCCTTGGAGTGATTACATTTACTCAGTTGAACAGGCAGTTTAGATAATTCAGTGGGGGAAATAACTCAAAAGCTTTTAAATTTACAAACTGGAGGTATCCAAGTAATTTCTACCACTCTCTGATTAACCCTATCTAGACAGACAACAAATGTTTATGATACAAAGTCATTTGCAAATAAAAGAATCATAGTAACTCTGTGTCTCAGGAGGCATTTCATCACAGATTGTTCTCATTAATTCTATCAACATATACTGTGTGTATGTATTATATGCTGGTCACTCCCAGGCTATACAGGGATGATGATAGCCATGGTTTCACCCTCAAACAGACCCCCTCCACAAAGGCAGGCTTAGGTGTTTCCCCCAAACAGATCTATACTTACCCTATTGTTATACCTACTTTATGTGCTTTTGAAACTGCCATTTCATTTGACTGTATCCTACATTCTATGAATTCATGGATTTTGTGCTTTGCTCATGACCACTCCAGCACATTGCCTCATTTCTGACATGTGGTCTTCAGAAAATGCACTCTGCAATAAATGAATAGTAGATGGATATATTTCAGGAGAAAATAATCAGTAAGAGCAAATAAATTATGCCCTGAATTACTGCAGTGAAGTCAAAGAACTAGAAGAAATTCAGTAAGTGAGGTGTCAGGTTATGAGTAGGGGAAATGAGGTAAGATAAGATAGCAGCCAGTTCAGGGTTTAGAGTTATAGGCTTAATTCAAATAAATATGCAACAGGAAGAAGGAGTTTTTATGTGCTTGATTGCTTGAAGGTAAAGGTTGAAGTGTCAACTTGGTTCAAGATAATGATCACTTAAAAAGAGAAAATTTTTAAAAATTATTTAAGCGTGGACCACTCTAGTTAAAGACCAGGGGCAGACTTTATTTTGTGGGCCTGGGATGAAGGTGAATTATTTAAAGACTTAAAATTCTTCCAGTAAAGAGTTCTAGTGATTGGGTAACTATTTGAGAGTGGATTAGGATTCTGTCACAAAGTAAACATTCATGACCAATAACAAATATATGAGTTTTTGCTCTTCATTGTTGGTATTGCCTGGGGGACTGTTGGGTAAACACTTGAGTATATTTTGAGTATGTTTCCTGTCCAGATGTAAATCAGAGTTTACAAATGATGGGGAGTGAGGGAGGAAGCAGGGGAAAATCAAGTTAATTATGCTAAGTTAGGAGAATAAATACTGGACTGGAATTTCAGGATTAAGGAAACTGTATCTTCAGAATTCTGGGGAGAAAAACACTTCATTCCACCAGGTTTTCTAAGACTTCACTTATAAGATCAAACTCAGGTTGAGTGAAGGCCAGGAAAGTGCCTTGCACTCAGAATCAGGAGAGTTTGTTCTAGATCTGGCTCTGCTATTAACTGGATGTGAGATCTTTGTGAAGTAACCTCTCTGAGCCCAGTTCCTCACCTTAAAGTTGAGGATTTGAAATGAGACTATTAGACCAAATAACCAAAGAAATCCTTTCCAGGAGGATGGTTCAAGATGGCGGCATAGGGAGACACTGAAATTACCTCCTCTCATGGAACCAACAAATATGCAGCTATACGTGGGTCAATTCCCTTTGAAAAGAACCTGAGAATTAGCTGAACACCTCCACAAGAAAGGATAAAAAGGACCACATTGAAATAAGTAGGAAAGGCAGAAAAATGTTCTTGCCAAAACACCCACTCCCCATGTGGTAGCACACAATAGAGATGGATCTCACCAGATGGGTTCTTCTCCAGGAGGAGTGAAGGGTTGTCACCCCACACCAGGCACCCCAGTCCCTGGGCTCTACACCAGAGAGATGAGCCCCCAAAACATCTGGCTTAGAAAACCAACAAGGCTGATGACACACTCCAGCTGCCTACATAAAGCCAGTGGGTGCAGGCAATCCACACAAGGACACCACTTGATCTCCTGGCCCTGGTGACCAAGGGGGCTGGCATTCCTGAGCTCCATGGGACTCATGAACGACAAAATCCTTGCACGGCCCCTTGGCCTTACTACAGCTTGATGAGATTCCCCAGAAAGGAGCTTATACACTTGTAAGGAGCCCCAGTTTTTCTGCAACTGTCACCGAGGAGACACCTCCAGATCTCCTGGTCTGAATGCCAGCAGGGGTTATTCTTGTAGTCCCAAAGCACAGTATATATCTGCATATTTTAAAAGCTGCTGCCTGAGAGTCTGGCACTCAATCAGCCCGAAGCTAGGTGCTAAATGAGATTTCTCCCATTGGAACACTGATAGGTCTCAGCACACCATCAACAACAGTGGTGAATCAAGAATAAATCAGACGGTATAGATATGGACAGCTCAAATTCAAGAGACAACAAAAAGCAAGAGCAGGATTGGACAAGAAGGACCATCACGTACACAAGTCCATTCCTTCAAGACTGAGAGAGGTAGGCATTTGCTTAACACATAGAAACAAACCCAGTGAGCCAAGCAAAATGAATAGAGAACTAAGTTCCAAATGAAAAACCAAGACAAAACTTCAGAGAAAAGATAAGTACACAGAAATAAGTAATACACCTGATAAAGAATTAAAAGCAATGGTCACAAAAATGCTCACCAAATTCGGGAGAAGAACGAATGAACACAGTGAGAATTTAAAAAGTTTTTAAAATATAAGTAAGAACAATCAGAGCTGAAAAATAAAATATCTTACATGAAAAATGCACTAAAGGGAGTCAATAGCAGATTAGATGATACAGAAGAACAAATCAGCTCTCTGGAAGACAGAGTAGAGGGAATGACAAAATCAGAACAGCAAAAAGAAAAAAGTTTTTTTAAATGACAGTAGTTTAAAGGACCTCAGGGGACAACATCAAACACACTAACATTCACATTATATGGATCCCAGAGGACAAGAAAGAAAAGGGCAGAAAACTTTTTTGAAGAAATAATGGCTGAAAACTTTCCTAACCTGGGGAAGGAAACAGACATCCTGTTCCAGGAAGCACAGAGAATCTCAGACATGATAAAACCAAAGAAATCCACACCAAGACATATTATAATTAAAATATCAAATAGTTAAAGAGAGAATTTTAAAAGCAGCAAGAGAAACACAACTGATTACATATATGGGAACTTTCACAAAAGACTATCAGTGGCTTTTTCAGCAGAAATTTTGCAGACCAGAAGGAAGTGGTATGATATAATGAAAGCACTAAAAAGGAAAAAAAAAATCTTTCAACCAAGAATACTCTATCCAACAATGTTATCATTCAGAATTGAAGGAGAGACCAAGAGTTTCACAGAGAAGCAAAAAGTAAAGGAGCTCAGCACCCCTAAACCGACCTTACAAGAATGTTAAAGAGACTTCTTTAAGAGGAACAGAAAAGGTCATAACTTTGTTATAAGAAAACATATAAAAGAAAAAAACTCACCAGTAAAAGCAAATATATAGTAAAGGTAGTGTGTCAACTACTTATAAAGCTAGTATGAAGGTTAAAAGAGAAAAGTAGTAAAATCAACTATATCTACAATTAGTAGTTAAGGGATACACAAAGTAAAAATTTATAAAATATGGTATAAAAAGCATAAAACATGGGGGGTGGATAAAAACATAGTGCTTTTAGAGTCTTCACACTTAAGTGATTATCAAGTTAAAATAGTTTTATATATAGATTGTTATATATGAGTCTCATGGTAACCAAAAACCAAAAACTTTATAATAGATACACAAAAAATGAAGAGAAAGAAATCCAAACGCTACACTAAAGAAAATCATCAAACCACAAGGGAAGAGAACAAGAGAAGAAAGGGACAGAGAAGAACTACGAAAACAACCATAAAACAATTAACAAAATGGAAATGATGACATACCTATGAATAATTACTTTAAATGTAAATGGGCTAAATTATCCAAT
Source organism: Monodon monoceros (assembly GCF_005190385.1). Lineage (NCBI taxonomy): Eukaryota > Metazoa > Chordata > Mammalia > Artiodactyla > Monodontidae > Monodon > Monodon monoceros. Next base: position 26,225,669 of record NW_021703780.1, read on the forward strand.
CCAAAAACATAAGGTGGCAGAATAGATAAAAATCAAGACCCATCCATATTCTGCTTACAAGAAAATCACTTCAGGTCTAAAGAGACACACGGGCTAAAAGTGAAAGGATGAAAAAAGTTATCCCATACAAATGGAAAATAAAACAGGGGTAGCATTACTCAGACAAAATAGACTTTAAAACAAAGACTGTCACAAAAGACATAATGATAAAAGGGTCAATACAAGGATACATCATTCATAAACATTTATGAACTCACACAGGAGCACCTAAGTATATAAAGCTAATATTAACAAACATAAAGGGAGAAATTGATGGTAACGCAATAACAGTAGGGGACTTTAATACTCCACTTACATCAATGAATAGATCATCCAGACAGAAAATCAATAAGGGAACATCAGCCTTAAAGATGAACTTAATAGATATATACATTCCATTCAAAAACTGCATACACATTCTTTTCAAGTGAGCATGAAACATTCTCCAGGATAGATCACATGTTATGCCAAAAATCAAGTCTCAATAAATTTAAGAATATTGAAATCATATCAAGCATCTTTTCCAACCACAATGGTATGAAACTAGAAATCAATTACAGGGAGAAAACTGGGAAAAACACATACACATGAAGACCAAAAACATGCTACTAAACAACCAATGGGTCAATGAAAAAAACAAAGAGGAAATAAAAAAAAAATCTGAAGACAAATGAAAATGGAAACACAACACTCCAAAATCTATGGGATGCAGCAAAAGCAGTTGTAAGAGGGAAGTTTACAGTGATTCAGGCCTATCTCAATAAACAAGAAAAATTTCAAATAAACAATCTAGCTTTACCTAAAGGAACTAGAAAAAGAAGAACAAACAAATGCAAAATTAGTAGAAGGAAGAAAATAATAAAGATCAGAGATAAAACAAATAAAAAAGAGACTAAAAACCAATGAAAAGATCAATGAAACTAAGAGCTGGTTCTTTGAAAGGATAAACAAAATTGATAAACCTTTAACCAGACTCATCAAGAAAAAGAGAGGGCCCAAATAAATAAAATCAGAAGTGAAAAAGAAGTTGCAACTGCTACCACAGAAATATAAAGGATCATAAGAGACTACTACAAACAATTTATGGTAACAAATTGGACAACCTAGAAGAAATAGATAAATTCCTAGAAACACAATCTTCCAAGAATGAATCATGAAGTAGAAAATTTGAATATACCAATACTAGTAATGAAACTGAATCAGTAATTTCAAAATTTCCAACAAACAAGTCTAGGACTAGATGGCTTATAGGTGAATTCTACCAAACATTTAAAAAAGAATTAATACCTATCCTTCTCGAATTTTTCCAAAAAATTGAAGATGAGGGAACACTTCCTAAGTCATCTTATGAGGCCCATATTCTACCTTGATACCAAAATCAGATAAAAACACCATAACAAAAGAAAATTACAGATCAATATATCTGATGAACATAGATACAAATATCCACAACAAAATGTAAGCAAACTGAATTCAAGAATGTGATAAAAAGATCATACACTATAATCAAGTAGGATTTATTCCAGGGGTGCAAGCATGGTTCAACATCCATAAATCAATCAGCTTGATACACCACATCAACAAAGCGAAGGATAAAAAATCATATTATCATCTCAGTAGATGCAGGAAAAGCATGTGACAAAATTCAACATTCATTTATTATAAAAACTCTCAACAAACTGGGTATAGAGATACTGTACCTGAAAATAACAAAAGCCATATATGGCAAACCCACAGCTAAAATAATAATCAAAATGAAAATCTGAAAGTTTTCCTCTAAGATCAGAAATAAGACAAGGATGTCCACTATTGCCACTTTCATTCAACATAGTATTGGAAGTTCTAGCCACAACTGTTAGGCAAGAAAAAGAAATGAAAGGCATCCAAATTGGAAAAGAAGAAGTAAAACTGTCACTATTTGCAGATGACACGATACTATATACAGAAAATCCTAAAGACCCACCAAATAAACTCTATTTGAATTAATAAATTCAGTAAAGTTGTAGGATATAAAATTAATATACATAAATTGGTTGCGTCTCTATACAGTAATAATAAGCTATCAGGGAGAGAAATTAAGAAAAAAATCCCATATAGAATTGTATCAAATGAATAAAATACTCAGAAATAAATATAACCAAGAAGGGGAAAGACCTATACTCTGAAAACTATAAGACTTGATGAAAGAAATTGAAGATGACACAAATAAATGGAAAGATATACTGTGCTCATGAATTGGAAGAATTAATATTGTTAAGATGTCCATGCTACCCAAAGCAATCTGCAGATTCAGTGCAGTCCCTATCAAAATACCAATGGCATTTTCACATAACTAGAACAAATAATCCTAAAATTTGCGTGGAACCACAAAAGACACCAAATCCCAAAGTAATTTGAGAAAGAACAAAGCTGGAGGTTTCATACTCCCTGATTTCAAACTATACTACAAAGCTACAGTAGCCAAACACTATGGTACTGGCACAAAAACAGACACACAGATCAATGGAACAAATCAGAGAGCTCAGAAATAAATGCATACAATTACAGTTAATTAATCTATGACAAAGGAGGAAAGAATATCCAGTCTTTTCAATAAATGATGTTGGGAAAACTGACAGATATATGCAAAAGAATTAAAATAGACCACTATTGTACACCATATACAAAAATAAATTCAAAATTGATTAGAGACTTAAATTCAAGACTGGAAACCATAAAACTCCTAGAAGAAAACATAGGTAGCAAGTTCTTTGACACTGGTCTTAGCAATATTTTTTGGACATATCTCCTTGGGCAAGGTCAATAAAAGCAAAAATTTTTAAATGGACTACATCAAACTAAAAACGTTTGCATAGCAGAGGAAACCATCATAAAAAAGGAAAAGGCAACCTACTGAATGGGAGAAGATATTTGCAAACTGTATATCCAACAAGAGATTAATATCCAAAAAATATAAAAAATTTGTACAACTTAATATCATAAAAAACAACATTATCAAAAATGGGCAGAGGACCTGTGTAGACATTTTTCCAAAGAAGACATATGGATGACCGACAGGCACAGGAAAAGATGCCCAACATCACTAGTCATCAGGGAAATGTAAATCAAAACCACCATGAGATAACACCTCACATCTGTCAGAATGACAGTTATCAAGAAGACAACAAATAATTTTTGGCCAGGATGTGTAGTAGAGGGAACTCTTGTTCACTGTTGGTGGGAATGTAAATTAGCACACCACTATGAAAAACAGTATGGAGTGTCCTCAAAAAGTTAAAAATAGAACTACCATACAATCCAGCAATTCCACTTCTGGTTATTTAACTGGAGGAAACAAAAACACTAACTAGGAAAAATATATGCATCCCTTTGTTCCTTGCAGCATTATTTACAATATCTAAGGTATGGAAACAACCTAAGTGTCCATAAATAGATGAATGGATAAAAAAAAAGTTTTACATATATATATATATGTAAAACATATATATTTTTTACATATATATATTTCTTTATATATATATATACATATATATATGTGTATATATAGATATAATGAAATACTACTCAGCCATAAAAAGAACGAAATCTTGCCATTTGGACAACATGGATAGACCTAGAGGGTATTATGCTAAGTAAAATAAGTCAGGCAGACAAAGACAAATGCCATGCGATTTCACTTATATGTGAAATCTTAAAAACAAAACAAATGAACAAACAAAAGAGAAAGACTCATAGATACAGAAAACAATATAGTGATTGTCAGAGGGAAAGGGGATTGATGGGTGGATGAAGTAGGGGAAAGGGATTAAGAGGTACAAACTTCCAATTATAAAATAAGTTATGAGAATGTAATATACAACATAGGGAATACAGTCAGTAATATTGTGATAACTTTGCATGGTGACAGATGGTAGTTAGACTTAACCATGGTGACCATTTCTTAATATATAAAAATGTCTCATCACTATGATGTATACCTGAAACTAATATGACATTGTATATCAATTATACTTCAATTTAAAAAAAATAAGAAGTCCTTTCCAGCCTTAAATAAGCTATGAACATTTCAAAGCATGAAATTTTTCTTTCACCTTGACTCACAATACATTCTTTAGTTGATGTAGCATTATATGCTTATGAGTTCTGCTATTAGTGTCCAATTATCCAACTTAGACCCCTGGAACTTCACCTAAAAGAATAAATAGGTCCTAGGATTGTCACAAGGTTCTCATTGTTGCTCACTGGGGCAATTCAAGAGAGGTGGCCTTCAGTGTTTAACAAATTTCAGGGTCTGAGGTCAGGAGCTGATAGGAGACCAGAATGGAAAGTGAAGCTGTGGGTTGGGTACAAAGCCAATGGAAATGGATGAAGGAGGAGGTGTTGTATATACCAGCTATATCAGTTTTCTAGGGCTGCCACGAACTTAGTGGCTGAATACGAGTTCATTATGTTATAGCTCTGGAGGGCAGAAGTCCAAAACAGAACTCACTGGACTGAAAGCAAGATTTGTCAGGGTGTATTCCTCTTCTGGAGTCTCTAGGGGAGAATCCATTTCCCTACCTTTTCCAGCTTGACTCATAGACCTTTATGTTCACTGTCAGCCACATTGCATCTCTCTGACCCTTCTTCTGTAGTACATCTTCCTCTTCCACTTTTAAGGACCCTTGTGATTTCATTGAGCCCAATCAGGTAATTCAGAAAAATCTCTATTTTAAGGTCAGCTGATTAACAACATTATTTCCTTCCTTATTTCCAACCTTTATTTTCCTTCCTTATTTCCAGCCACCAAGAACAGAGATCACAGACTCCTCATGGTCTTTAGTGAACGACTAAATGGCCACTTGGTTCTTCCCTTCAGGAAGATTTTATTATCTGATTTTATTATCAGATCAACAAAGTGTCTTTTACGAGTCTTCGCAGAATATAATATAGAGGGGATATAATTCAGGTTTGGCATCTCATCCCATGAATCACCTAAGTTGGAGTTCCAGGGTCCATGGCGGGCCAGAGGAGTAGGTAGTAAGCAGATGGCCTTCATGGTGGGGCATCTAAAGGAATCTCTAGGCACTGAAATATCTTCTTCAAGAGTGTTGGGTAGCCCATGCTCATTCATGGTCTCTCTCTGGGATAATTCTTTAGGATGAAAATATTCTTGAAGATGATAGCTCTCCTTTCCCTAGGGCCATATCAAAGAGCTGTTCTTTTTGTTCCCCCCTTCCTTTATAGACAATAAGAGGGAGATCTCATTGATTTTGTAGGGATCCTTTCTAAAGTCGCTAGAGGTCAATAGATGTAGGAGAGGTGTGAGGTGAACAAGTCTCATGATGGAGACTGCAAAATTTTCTCTACTGTACTATTTGTGCCTTAGGGGTTTCTGCCAGGTCCTTCGGTTGTCAGTGAGGATTTGGGCAGCCTCCCCCAAAGGTCTGTTCTAATACTTGCTGTACTTAAAATACTTTCATATGTGTAACCCATTTCTTTTGAGAAGCGAATAAAAGATTTCCTTTATGACAACTCCCCAACTGTACAGATTACTTTGGCAAACAGACAAAAGTCACCCTTATCTTTCCTTTAAGAGAAACCATAAACAAATCTTTAAAAATCAGTTCAGATGAGTTCTCTAAAGCAATATCCTTTAGGTTTCAATTCTCTGTACATGCATGTCGATAGTGTTCTACCCAAATCTGCTCTAGACATATCACGTATGTAATAAGATTTCCATCAATCCTAAGCATCGTAGACATTTAGGAGAAAAATTTTAAAAATAAAACATTTATTTTTCTTTAAAATAGAGTAATAGTGACTTTGGATCAGTTTGATCTTACGCTGAAATCTGAAGTCCCTAATTGTCTACCTCTCCAAAGTCCATCTTCAGTTTCTAAAAAGTGTCTTTCATATTAATAGAATGATAGAAGGGTTTTGTAATTTCCCTAAAAGCAGAGCCATGTCTTAGCTTTCTTTATAATCGTACATGGCCCCTTTTATCATGCTTTGTACATAGCAGACTTCTAATATATTTATTGATTTGAGGATTTAATATCTATAGGTAGCATAATAATAACAACAACAACACAGTATTGAGGTAGAAAATATTAGTCATGATTTCTGAGTAAAGCAATCTCATTTTTCATGGAGTAAGTTAATGTTATTCAGTGAAACAGATGAAGGAAGCTAGGTCAAGTATTAGTAGGAGAATGATTAGTTTTCATTACTTTTTCAAGGTGCAAAAAGATGTGTCAACCAGCATGATACCTGCTCTAGACCTTGACCCAACACACCCAGTTTTTTGTTTGTTTGTTTGTTTGATTTAATGGTTGTGAACTGACAATTACAACAGAATATTATACCACTGCCAAGTTAAGATAGCTATACTGGTCGATGCAGAAATAAACACCAGTGTGGTCATTTAAGGAAAGGCATCAGGAAAGTTGCCTGTTTTTAATTTTTTGTAATTACCGAGACAAAACTAATTGGCTGACTGACCAAGTAAGAGTAGTTCCTACTTCAGTAATGCCAACAAGGCTCAGAGTGAGAGCTGGAAACGTTCTTGAGGCTTGCTCCTTGTGTTAAATTCTGTACATAATGATCACAAGACAGATGAAGAGTATAGCAGAAGTCCTTGGATCTCCTGGATAGGAACGCTACATGGTTGAAAGCCGCTGAGATATTCACTGTCCCTCTCCCTGGTCTAGAATTAGTGCCAGTCATGGAAGTTAGCTCAGATCTCAGGTTGAAAGTTTTATTTTTAGTGAAAACCCAATTGTCTCTTGCCAAGAGCGTATTTATTTCTAGTTATGCAGCCAAGCTCTGGATCTCCAAGGTGGGTTATAGCACTGACTCCTTTCAAAACTGCCTTTCCAGAACTTTCTTCAATAATAACTTAGAATTTCTTCAATTGAGAATTTATTTTAGCTCATTTGATTTTAAGGGCTACATTTATATGTAAATTTTTTTCTTAGATGTCCAATTTCCTTTGAAATTTGATCTCGATATACTGAATCCCAAATTCTTTGATTCTCTCAAAAATTTAAAAAAAGGAAAGATAGGAAAAAAGTAAAGAAGGAATCAGATCAAGATTTTAGTAGATATTAGACACTATTTCTTGCTCTTTTAGTAATTTGGGGGTTGTTCATATGTGTGCCTTGGACATGGCCCTTGTCTCATTGGACTTTATGCTACTTTAATTAAATATGCTTCTGTTTGTTTTGATTTGATTCATTTATTTATCTTCCAGAACTACTCTGTATCAGGATGAGTCCTTATGCACATATCTGAAATCACGATCCAATATAGTAAGAAAAAGCCATATCCCAGCCAAACTGAGTTTTTCAACCTGTGTCCCACATACACTAAACTTCGGGGTCACATTGATATGAGTGGGTGAGCCACTCATCACTCCGGGGAAAATTAGGAAATATTATCTCTATTAACATTCTTTCATTAAGCCTCTACTTTTCCCCATCCTAGGAAACCTGGCGAACTTTTGTTTAGATTGTTCTCTGATAGTTTCTCAGGTGACATAAACAGTACAACCTGGTAAGAACAGATGGAGACACGCAAACACTGTTTGTTAAGAATAAAGGAAAACACTAATCATTTTGCTTACCAGTAACTGGCCTGCATAATCTTACCCTTTTGTAATTTTGTAATAAATATTCTTAGTTTGACTTACTATTGGGCATGTGGTGGAAATTAAAAGGAAACCTTTACCTGTGTATACCCCAAAACATTTCGTGATGGAAATTCCAAACTGCCCAGTATTTCTGCTATGAATGCTAGACCAATGCATCCCATACCTGTTTCAAAACTCATTTGTGCCCAAGTAAGGGCAGACCCAGCTGGGGTAAAGCCAAGTTCACTTTATTTGCATCAGTTTGCCCAAAGCTGATGTTTTCCTTCGCCCTTTTTAAATTTTTTCATATTTCTCCACAAGAAACCGGTTGTCAGGCAGGAGGCTCTGTTCTCTAATGACACAAAATCTGCCAAACCAAACCTTTTCCTCCTGCAAGACTTTAGTAGATTTCATTTTTAAGTGTGGAGTCACTGCTTTGTGAATTGCTAATACCAATTTGTCTTTCTTTTTTTTCTCTCCACTGAACAATAAAGGGAATGGTTAGAGCTTTAACAACCAAGACATAAATAAGGAAAACAGCTCGAAAGCAGAACACTGCGTAGCTGTTAAACGATCAGCTCTTTTCAGATCCTCCATAAGGATTAAGGACTAAATGAACCTTTTCACATATTGTTACTCAGACACAAGGCACAGAATCAACTTCATTCTTCTCCTTTGAACCAAAACGACAATCATACTGGGAAGCCCCCCCCACCATCCCCTGAGTCAATTAAAGATTCTGTTACTGGAGTTATTTTAAATGGGTGTGTTTAAAGCACTAGGGGACAGATTGTAGGATATAATCCTCAACTGACAGGGGGGAATGTACTAAAAGTCCCCCAGGAGATCACCCATCTTCATGTTTGTGAGACACATGGTCACAGAGATGGACAAACCAATTTGAATGAGATAAGAAAAGCCAAGCTTTTTCTACCCTTCCCCCAAATCCTCAGCCACCTCACAAGCTGAACCTTTCAAATACACTTAGTGCTGAGGCAATTTGACATGGGTGGTAGATTAACACACACACACAATACAAACAGGGAGGGCACCTCCCTTATTGATGCCAAGTTCACAGAATCAGCTGCTACACTAGTCTAGAAGCCAGCTTGGGAAGACCAGAATTGTATCTTCGACTGTCTGTCTTTATTTTAGGGCTCAACTGGGACTCCAGGAGAAGAAAGTTCCATAGGTTCTTGAAAAGTCCTGAGATTGATGAATTTGGTATTCGGGTTTTTGTTTTTGTTTTTTTGGGAGGTTGTTGTTCTTAAGTAAGGGGAAAAAAAACATCTTCAAAGTATGTCTGTTGTTTTTGTTTTTGTTTCTAAATTGTGGTGGTATTCAGAGGACATTGGTAGGGAGGAATCCAACGAGGGTTTGTAGGAGAACAGGATTCACCCAGATCCAGATATAAAAGCAGAAACCTTGGCTACCCTTCTAATTTCTACATTTCCTCTTGATGTTATTATTTACAACCCTCCTCATTCTTGTACCTTCACTCGCTGGTTATATGGTAAAATTTACAGGAAGAAACAGAGAGAAACTGATCTCTACAGGCACACAGTCATGGGTTTTAGTGTCTATTTGTGTAGCCCATCCTTATGCAGCACGAAGGGAAGATATCTCCTACTTTCTGCTGAAAAGGAGACCACCAGGCTAAGAACAGAGGAGTCTGGTGCATCCGCATGATCTAACAAGACTTTCTTGTTCTTCTTTTTAGCCCCCCATAAAAAACAATGGAGTTAGAAAATGATTTGAAAATAAGTTGCTTAGAGATAGTTTCTCTTGGGCTAGGAAGTGAATATGTGCATTTGTTTCCAAAGTTTTCATGTACTCTAAGCCCAAATACACAGTAAAGCCCAAGTGTCCATTCTGAAACCCAGCCATCCCACAAGGCTTTATGTTCTTTACCCAATATCTCTTATTTTTTGCATGTTCCCACCCCAGTTTCACACCAAAATGAATCAGTGCGCAGATTTCAATAGCATCCATTTGAATCATTACTGTAGGATGTGGAAAATAAGAAGTACGAATTTTTTTCCCTTAGATTTTATTATTTACTTTGATTAGTTTTAGCCCTACACATTTTTGGAAATCTTGGTGTTATACTTTGTGTTGACGTACATTTAATTTACTCAGATTTGCCACAGAATATGTTGGTTTTCTTCTTGACATTATCAAGCTTTTTATTAAAATAAAGAATACTTGTGCCCCTTTGGTTGAGACAAAAGACCTGACATCATTGAGAGAAGTAAAAGCATAGGAAGTTGTCAAAATAGTAAATATTGATTATGAATATTCATAGTGTCTCATACTTGGTCGTTTCAAGTGCAGTTAGAAAAGGAAAGTAAAAAATAGCCTCTCTCCAGGAAGTATTCTGTGAAGAAATAGAAATTAAATTTTGGTCGGGATATAGGTATATCTACTTTATGGAAAACCTACGTTTCGTGAGAACAGGGATTGTCCCAGGAATTCATGAACAGTTTTTAAGAGATGAGAAAACTCAAATCCAGAAACAGAGCTGATAATCTGGAACCAGTATATATTCTAAAGTCACATAAGTCCTTTCAAAACCTAGTGCAAAGTACCGTAAAAAAAATTTTCAGCTTTTGGTTCCGGGGGGATGGGTGGCTTATACAATTTCCTTATGGAACTATTTTGTTCTGCCTGTCTGCATTAATGCAGGCTATTGGAGCATACATCTCAAAGTTCCCAAGGATATCTCCTCCTGCCATTTATTGGTTTCTTGGAAGAACTTTTAATTTTCCAGAATAATTTTTCAGCACATTCATTACCTTTTTTGTTTTTTTTTCACATAACGCACATACACAAGAACATTTTGTGGAAATAGCCATGTACTTTCCCATGGTTTCTAGCCAATTATAAATAACTTTTGAAGTGCAGAAAAGAAGGACAAGGAGGTTATTAATTTGGAACCTACTCATAAACTATGAGTAGCTTATAAATCGCTTAATAGCAATATCATTAAAATTATCAGTGTAACATATTGGGTAAAATATGTTCAGAGATGCTTTCGACCATCTATGTGTCTCTTTGAATAAATGAGCACTCGCTAAGGAACTTGTAAATCACACGTGCCCATGCACTCATTTGCCAAATTGATAGCTCCAAATATGTATATCAGCTATTTATGCATCCACTTATATGGCTCTGTAGAAGTATATTCTTGTGTCTTTAATTATTCTGATGGTCTTGTATGTTGAATATATATGTGGCGCAAAGAAAAGGTAAAGTTTTTTGTAAAACTTAGGATTCCTTTCTTGTCCTCTGCGTGTTAGTTAATTAATGACTGTTATCCCCTTTTGGAGATTGATGAGATATTGACCTTTTTTCCACCCTATGCCAGTATATTACCATGTACACACAGTTTGCCAATGTGCCTACCACTGTGCCTTGAGCAGAACTGATGCTAAACCAAGTTTGTTTAACTATGTCTCATTTCTTCCTCTAATTTGTTTACCCTTAAGATCTGATGGAGTGTTGAGTGATCTGAAAGATCTAGCCTCATCTTTACTCAAGGCCTCTCTTTTCCATGTTTGAAAACTCTGGGTAAATGAATCTCTGATGTCCACAGTAAAAAGTAGGACAACACACCTTCCCGATCATGGCCTGCATCTTGTGCCTAATATCAAAAGAGAGAGTAGGGTCGCCTTTTCTAAAATAGCAGTCAGGTTTTTGAAATGGTTTCCTGCTGGGGGAGTGGAGTAGTAGATAAAGTTTCTTTTCTTTCTTTCTTTCTTTTTTTTCTTTTTTTTTTGTAGCTACTAAAAATACAAACCAAGAAAAAAAAATCTAAAGTTCTACTTGTTTTGTGCTTTCCTGAATTTCTAATCTCATTGACTTCACTTCAATGGATAGAACTACCCTCCCACCTTGGGCAGTCAATCATGCCACATGGGGCAGGAGCCCTCAAGCTGGGGCTATTGGATCCAGTGAAGAAAATACTATGAACTGTAAATCAAAGATGATGTCTAGTTTATGAGAATTTTGCCTGAAGACACAATTTTAGTCCCCAAAGCCTCTTTGCTAAAGCATTTATTACGGATTCCTAATTCCTCTTGCAAACTTAGTTAATACTCATGGATATCTTTTGCATACAGAGCAGGGCACATGCTATCAGAACTGATGTGTCTGCCTGACAAGTACAGAGCAGAGCGGAGTCAATTACAGAGAGGAAAGCGGGCAGCTAAATGGTATGCTGCCTAAACAGAGCCTAGCAGATCTATTCACTCTGGGAGCCAGTCTTGACATTCTGTGCCGTATGACCATCTTCCTAGGACCACCAGCTGGAGAGTTCACACTTTGAGAAGTAGTAGTCCTCTGTATTCTCCAAAAGCAACTTCATGACCGCTTCTGAAATAATTAGAAAACATACGCTCCCTTCAGATCAGCTTCCTTCAAGCAAGTGTTTATTTCATATTTCTGAAGTTCTGTGGCTTGATTTCACTTGAAAGTCAACATTCTTGGTCTCCTCCCCTTTCCCAGCATGTTTAAGTTGAGATGGTGCTCTTTCTTGTTTCCTTAAGAGCTCTTGCCAAGTCATTGGGCATGTGTCTTTTGTTCATTTTCTGGGAGTCCTCAATGAATATGTGCCTTGATTCTCCCAATTTGTGAAAAAAAAGAAAGCTCACTTTTGTTTCACGTGTACTGAGTTATTTTCATTCACAAAGGTGTCTAATATTGGTGCCTTATGAATGATTGGAAAGATCAGGCTCCACAGACTTTTAAAAACGTCTTCCATCCTTCCTCATCCCCAGCTCCACATGAAGACATGGTTGACTAAGGGGAAGGAGGGGGGTGAGGGATAAATTAGGAGCATGGGATTAACAGACACACGCCACTACATATAAAATAGATAAACAACAAGGATTTACTGTATAGCACAGGGAGCTATAGTCAATATCTTGTAATAACCTACAAAGGAAAAGAATCTGAAAAATATATATATGTTGTGTGTGTATATATCTACCTATATCTATATATCTACCTATATCTACATATCTATATCTATATCTATATATCTATATCTATCTATATAGATAGATATAGATATAACTGAATCACTTTGCTGTATACCTGAAACTAACACAATATTGTAAGTCAACTTTACTTCAATAAAAAGAAGTTAAAAAAAAAGACATGGTTGACTAAACCTTAAGTTCACTAGTCAGATTCTCCCACCTCTGATTACCTGTCACATCCTATTGCAACAGAATTCTGAAAACAGAGATTTCTATATCCTAGTCCTAGCCAAAACTACTTTAAACAAAATCTTAAATAACCAAATTCTGGAGACTTCCCTGGCGGTCCAGCGGTTAAGACTCTACGCTTCCACTGCAGGGGGCACAGATTCGACCTCTGGTCCGGGAACGAAGATCCCGCATGACGCATGGCACAGCCAAAAATAAATAATAACCAAATTCTGAACTTATAGAGGCATATGGATAGCTCCTTGAGAGCTTCTTGAAGTACATTTCGACCTAGATAGAAGCAAAATGTGTTCTCTTTTGAAATATGCAATATTTTCCCAACTCTCAGAAAAATGTATTTTTATTGCATCCATTTAAGTGTACCCATCAAAAAAAACCAGGTCTGGAACCCAAACCTCCAAGCCCCACTCCTACTTACCCCCTCTCACCACACTCAGCGTTTGCTTTGTTCATTTGGTAGTCACCACATACTGCCATTTTATTGTTAGTTTGTTTTTTCTCTTTTGGATATATCCCCTATTAAATCCAAGACCTAGGAAGGTGCCAAGAGTTCTCTCTCTTCTATTAGCTCTCTGGATTCCCAGTTCAGGTTTAATTACTCCAAGCCTACTCGGCGCTAGAGTTTGCCCAGGTACATGTGACTGTGCAGCTGAGAGCCAGGACTGACTTGATGCTCTGGCTTAAGACGATAGATGTCAGTGAGAAAAAGAATTGTGTTGTAAACAGTCCCTTAGAAACCCTATCCTGGAGGTGAGCCAACCAGGAGGGGAAACTAGTCCCAGCTTCAGGTAGAGCCTTCCCCTGCTTTCCTCCAGCCCGGTCTCCTTGAGTTGAGGTATCGTGAAGGGCCCAGGACTCTGTGCCCAAAAGGGCACTCTGAAATTTTCAGCACAAGCTACTGAAGAAGGGATGAGATATTTACTTGGACTAATTTCGGTGTCAGAAAGAGAAACTCAGAGTAATAGACTGAAGAATGCCTGGAGTTGAGGAGTCAGGTTAGTTTCTTCAATGTACCAAAGAGTCTTTTACTTTTCCTGCTACCGGAAGGGACACACTGAGCCTCAGAGTTCTGCCTTTTTGCTGCTCCATCCTGCACTTTTCCTTCCTTCGATGGTGTTCCTCTCAGGTTTCTTGTGTCCATATACTTTCTCTCTCCCTCTCAACTTTTTCTTTTCTCCTTCCAGTTCCAAAAGCTTTCCTTTAAGTACTAGATATGAATTCATACTGAAGGATCAACGTCTGATAACAATTGTGCCGAGAAGGAAAACTGCATACATGATATTCAAAAACATGAAAATAAAAGATTGAAAACAGTAAAGCAAGTCCATGTGAATTCCAGGAATTAACATAGGGGAATATAGTTAGGGGAGAGTGGCTCAACCAAGACCCCTAACCTTGTGCAAGGTAGGCAATACCCTGCGGGTGTAGTCTCTGCATGAGAAAGTCCTTACCATGGCACTTTCCCCTGAAGATACCCATCCCCCAACACACACCCAGTGTAAACCTTGAAGGGGATGACGAATATGGAAAAATATATGATTCACTGTCTGAGAATCAGAGGCTTTCTAATGGAATGGTGCCACGCAAAGAGCCATTTTATCTTCCAATAATCCCACATTTCATGTCAGACTGGTGGTGTCGTCCTCCCCATTCCCTTATTTTAATATATAATTCAGATTTGGCGATTCACAAACCACGTAAGATCATTTATCTTGCCTATAACAAGTGCTCATTCATCCATTTGTATTAAGCAATTGAATGCTTTCTGCTAGCTAGGCACTCTGACAGGTCACAGAGAAGTGCTTACCAGCCCCGGTGCCCTACTGCACTGCAGTGTTTATTCACATATTCAGTGAATATCTACTGAGCCGGCACTTTATGCCAAACACCGTTTTCACCATGTGAATGCAGTGGGCAACATGGCAAAGTCCCTGTGTACACGTAGGAGGGCTTTGTGTGTGTTTGTTTTACAAAGAATTTCCAAACTTTGGTCACAAAGAATTTTCCAAAAAATCCTTAACGAGAAGGCACTCTCACTTATTTGCATTCTAATATACTCTTCTGTGGGGAAGGAGTTTTAGCTATTTCCCCATATTATTCCGTGAGAGTATGTCACACAGGAGAGCATTAGAATTATCATGTTGTGCGTGAAACATTTTTGGCAGCTCTTTTTGAAATGAAACTGAGTAGGTTTTAGAATGAACACCCTTCAAACTCATTCAATCTATTATACTAAGTTCAGAAAACAGTCTTTTAGAATGATGGCAACCCCCATCAACACCAGACTTAAAACAATGATTCTCAGTACTTGGCTGGATTCTTAGCATGCCTTCGACATCGGCTGCCATCCGATAGAGTTCTGAGTGCATTTGCTATCATCCAATGACCTTAGATATGGATAACTCTAGAGAAAGCCTTATCGTTATCATCACTCTTACACTCCATCCTCAAAGACTTTACCCTGCTGTAAGGAATGATGAATGAATGAATGATAGAATCTGAACTGAGATCTGTCTGAATCCCTCATACTAGCTTTTGTTTGATCTTGGTGAAGATGGGAGGGCTTGATGGTTGTGTTATTGAAAATTCTTCTTGCATTTCCTAATCTTTGCTACTTTTTTTTCACACCTCGGGTACATTTCTTCCATCCTACATCTGTAATTTGATTCCTCTTTAATAAAGGTTTGTCATCAAATGCTTGAAGTTTGGTAACCATCCTAGCAAATCCAGACATCTGTAATTACAGAATTTGAAAAAAAAAAATAGAACTAATAACCTCATCAGCCTTTTCTAGACCTTATTTTCCTAAGTGCCAAGACATTCCTTTCCCAAACCAGTGTTTCCTACTACCCCAAATTGACCTGATGAAGGACCTGCCAGGTGTTAAGTGATGCTGCCAGGTGCTAAGTGACGGAGCTAGACAGTGATATAATCCCCCTACATGACTTTCACCTTCCATCCTGTTTCATTCCTCTCTCCTCCTGGGCCCTCCCTTCCCTTCTTATCCTTCTGTTTATATTGCCCAGTACAGCCTGTCTCCAATGCGTCTCAAAACAATCATTTGATTCCATAAGTAGACATTTCAAAAATATATTAGTTAAATACGTTTGGTGTACATGAACAAAATAGCCAACTGCCGTAATTTAAAAAATTTCAACCAGTGGTGTAGGTTTTCACATTAGCATAGAGGTGAAAAGCTATCAGTTGAAGATTCCCAGGAGTAGTGAGTGAGAGAGCCTCACCCTAAAGAATGCATTTTTAAGTTCAGATCTCTCAGAATTGCAAATGTTGTACTTTACGTACAATTCCCCATGAGTCTAAGTTATGGAAAGAAAATGGAAGAGAATGGAAATGCTGGTCAGCCCAGTACTTCCTAATTGGGAAGTTACTCAACACCTTGCTAATTAGGACCACATTTTACTAGCAACAAAAGTGGCAATCGACAGAGCAAGGGCATTTTTAAAAATCAGTATCTTTATCGAGAAGCTCACTGCTCAGTGAATATGTGCTACACTGCACAGATGACTTGGAAGACCTCTGTAAGTATTGCAATACCAAGTGGAGATTAGGGAGGGGAAAGAGCCAGAAACAGTGCCAGAATTTTCACATAACATCTGTGGGTAACTTTGTGAAACCCAGATAAAAACAAGTTTCTCAATATTTCCAGGAATTAAATATAATCTTCAGTAAAAAACTGTGGGAACTTAGTGCAGGAGCAACAAAGGGGATTTAATGCATTTTAAAAGGCAAAAGGCCTTACACTGTCGGAAATGATTAGGTTTAAAAGTGGTGAATTGGAGATCTCTGAACATAGACAGACATTGATTTGCCTTTTCCAAGAAATTTACCCTGGCTTAACCACTTCCTATAATTCTTAGCTTGTTATATTCCCGACTTTAATGCATAGAATCCCATGCAATTCCGCCCTTGTTTGTAAATTGCACGTCAGTTGCTGGCTGTGTTTATGTCTCATTTCCTTTATCATGTTACAACTAAGCAGCCGCATGTTTCCTCCTCACCCGGCTCCTCTCATCCCATGGAGGGCTGAGCTGTGCGTGGTGTGCAGTCAGAAATGCCTATTGAATGAACTTCTTGTCTCTGTTGATCCTATTAACCAGATAATTGCCTAATCTCCACTTGGCTTTGTGCTCTATAGGCCCAACATAACAGGTGAAGTGAATAAAAGCTCTCTTCAAGCGAATACTCTCATGAATGGGGTCTTTTTCTGAGAGGGCATGGTCGCCTGGACCTTTGGAAGACAATGTTCATCTCACACCAATGAGCAGATTAGACCCAGAGCAAAGTTGACCCAAAAGATCAGCTTTAGTATCAACACAAACAAATCTTTATAGAGGAGAAGTCAGGGTGAGACTGCCTCCCCAACTGGGCTTTCCGCTTTCCATCATCTCCACTTTATTCTGAGCGAACATCTGAACCGCAGACATTTCCAATCACCCTCAACACTGTTTACTTGGGCTGAGGCAAAACTCAATAAGATTGATTCCAAGTTACCGAGCCAGATATACAGAAGAGGAGAGCCATGGCATGAATGCAGATAGAGAGGGAGAGAGAGAAGAAAGGAAAAGAAAAACAGGTTGCTAAACATGTCATGAGACTGTGGGAGATATACTGCCTCTGAACAAACCCATTGCATTGGAGACTCTGAGTTAATCAGATACAGTTACCCAGCATTTCAGGGACTTTCTACTACTGAAGGTCAAGAATGCTCACTTGGAGAAAGTTATTTCAAGCAGCTACCTGTGTGTCTTATATACCAACCCTTGATACATACAAATATAAATATGTGGCCCATCATCATATTTTCATATTGGGTAACTACAGAGAATATTTTGGCAAGGGTGCTCAATCTAAAAATGTTCAATTTTAATCAGTTTGAACTATGGTCTGTCTTTCTGTGAACTGAAAGCCACCAATCAATTTTCCTTTATCTTTTTTTCTGTTTTTCTTACCCAAGGCAATGCCTTTTGTAAAAGGGTATTTATTTTTAATGGATTTTTTAATGAATTTTTCAGTCAAGCTATTAATAATGCCATTAATTATAGGCAGCTTGTATTAAAGTGCACGCTGGCCTCTTAATCCTGACCCCCAGCTATTGGCTTGCAGCTAATCCAGCCTGGTGCTTGGCGGAGAAGGGCAGGACTCAGCCAGCGGCTGCTAGGAAACAGCATGGGGAAGGAGGAGGGCTCGAATAGAACGTTTCTCTCTTCTTTGCCAGAGGGCCTGCAAGTTTCAAGCCAGATGATGTGTGAGTGGGGAGGAGGGATAATCCCGCGGATGCTGTGCGAGCACTTAGGAGGAACTTCCCAGTGGAAGGGCTTTGCTCTGCCTTCAAGGCCTGGCCGGTGTGATAACCCCACAGGAACACTGCGCACCCTCACCTGAGGCGGTTCTGTGCGACGGCCTCGGTTTCAATCTGTTTAAATCGACCAGACAGAAGCCTCAGCCACATAATGGATTCCAATCCCTGGCTTGCTTGCTTTCTCCACCCAGCTTCCCAGTGTTCGGAAAAGTGCTTCATTGCCATTTGCTTTCAAGATGCTTCCACGTTTTAGGATTTCATCTATCAGTGAAAATGCTTCTGTGGGTTTATGGCCATGGGTGTGTGGTGTGTTTTTAAGAACGTTGGCAGGTAGCATGAGCAAGCTATTAGGTTTCGGTGAGTAACAGCAAGCTTTCGGAAGTCTTTTGTTGATTGTTCTGGTTGACATAAAGTTGCATCTGAAGGAAGAAAGCCAGTTTAATCTGAAGCCAGAAGAAGAAAGGCTTCAAGGGACCACAGCAGCCCAAACCGGAGAAAGGAATTGTCAGCAGTAACAGCTAGAAAATGGTAAAAGTAGACATACAATAGTGGAAGTGGACAAATGAATAAAATGTTTACCATGATCACGAGGTGAAAAGGCAGGAAAATAGGAACTCGTGGGTCTTCCTGACAGCAACTTACTTTGTCTCTCAAAGGGAGTGGTTGCATGCAATCGGTATGGGAGAAAATATTGTTTCTAATAACAAATCCATTCTAATCAAAATAAACAATAATCCTAGTGGCATTAATCTCTGAGGGACAAGGTTAGAGCTATTTTCTGGTGCCATGGTTTTGACATAAACCGACCTGAAAACTCACTTTTAATTAATACACAAAGTCAAGTCTGGGTTCAGTTCTTCAAAGAAATGAAAAAAAATGTTAAGGGGTTTATTTCACGTTGGATTATGATAAATATTTACATTATGTATAGAAATGGAAGAGTTTCATAGGGAATTGATTCCAGCATCAACTGATTTATTAATGACCTTTTATTTTTTCAACTATAAACATGATCAGTTTCTCATCTGCCTGAAAGGATTTCTGACGTTAAAAGTACAAGTGTATTAATGGGTTGCTTTTACTATGACAAATTGGAATAATATCGTCACATTAGATTAAATTGCTTCTTCATGTAACCAGTGTATATTATGTAGCTTGCATGAGTCTGGGATTGTGCTCTATTTTGAGGATGAAGTGATAAAACAAAAACAGCATAGTTCTACCCTTACAGAGCTTAAAGTTACCCGAGGTGCCTTGGTAATGCTAACATCTATCCTCCTCTTCAAAAGTTTTTTCCCCCGCCCCCTGCCTGAACCATATAGGGAATGAAAGTTAATTCAGGGTTTGATAGTACACACGCCGGAAACCACAACCAAATTGTTCCTAGAGAATGCTGGAGATGTCCAATGTCAAAGACTCAGAACATAACTTGTTTCCTCTTTTACTTCTACCTTTGATGAGTATAGAATTTTTTTGATAAAACTAAGAGCATGTGTCTTTATTCATCTAAGACAGTCCTCTCTGATGATATCTCTATGGAATTATCATATGGAAGAGTTTTATGGGCCATTAACTTACTACTAGTGGGAGCTGGGCTCCAGGGTCTGCCTGTCACGTTAATTTTTGAGGTCACCTATGCCAGGAAATATGAAGAAATCCCCTCTCTGGCTCATCTCCATGTGGCTATGTCTGTGCTCTTTCAAGCTCGAGGTACTTGATGGTCAAGCCATCCACTGAACTCTGGACAGAGTAAAGAGAAATGTCCTTCATATGCCCCCAATCGCTAGGCAATTTACCTTATTTTCTTGGTATATGGAAGAATTTGGTTTGTGATTTCAGAGGATAAGCAGACTTCTGTATATTACCAGTAGTTCCTATGTTTGAATTCCCCCCAAAAGAAATCCTTGGGGAGCAAAGACTGTATTCTTTTTCTTCTTGGGCTTCTCAGTCTCCAGCACAGCACAGGCAAAGGCAGAGAGTTGGCATTCAGAACACTCAAGTGAATGAGAGCGAAAAGTGAAAGTCTGAAATGAAATGAAGGTAAAGGAAGATGGGAGGAAATTTTAATCTTCTCAGGAAAGCTGGTTTCTATGAAAGTGGTCACTGAACAATTTGATCCTTTTATTCTGTATTTTGATCCCTAACTTAACCATCCACAAGTTGGATAAGCTTGAACATCTTCTCTAACCTCTCTAGCCTACTGTTTCCTCATCTTTAAAATGGGAATAAAAATCCCTACTTCTCAGGGTGATGCAACTTAATGAGAGAAAAGTCCCCATGAAAGGCGATGAATGGGAGCTCAGACTATGGTCAGAAGCCCGTTATTACCCTGTTGCTTCCTGATACATCGTAAATTAAACTCATACCACGTGGTATTCATTTTTTTAGCGTGTCCATTCCCAGGAAAATGACTCTGCCTGCTGCTTGATGGAACTCCTATGCCTTATTGCATGTGTTGATGTTGCTGGAGATTAGACCTCATTGGTCATTGTACTGATGCCACTGTACTTGAAGCCAGCTTCATACAATTAAGAGATGCAAAGGCAAACAGAGTTCTCAGCTAACCATTACATAGAGCCTTCTGAGCACCTTTGTGAATTTGCATGTGCTTAAAAAATATATGGACTCATTTTTTAATTTAAGGAGCTTGCTGTTACCTGTGGCTTATCAGGGTCCAAATTCAAAATCAAACTCGGCTGAGACAAGGCACTGCAATCAGATTACTGTCACTTTGCGACTTGACTGGAGATGAGGGAGAGCCTACGCAATTGTAATTTTAGGAGCACCTGATTTGAAACTCACTAAAGAAATACTCCCTTCTCACATCTGTGAGCTGGGCATTCTCCCCACTAGATTCACGGGTTTGTAAACTGTGTCTTAAGACAAGCAGTAGAATGAAATTAGATTGGTGGTGACAGACTCAAGACGTAATAAAGGCCAAGATTACGTGGATGTGCCAGTGGTGTCTCCCTTTAGAAGATGCTGCTGTTGAAGAGTCTTTGTGAGTTTAGTTGTCCCAGAGTGCTTGGGGTTTTCTTTGTTTTAGTGTTCTGTATTGATCAAACATTTCCAAATCTTCCAGAACAAAGGGAACCATAAATGTACCTAGCTGATTTCAAGTGCCTTGGTGGTTTGATCATGTATCCAAAATTCTAACTGCCTATCCTTCAGACTTTTTCCTGGGAAGCAGGCTTCCTGTTGCTATGGTGGGGTCAACCTCACAGTTGCCTTAAAGTTCAACTTTGGATGTTAGCTTTATTATCAAGCCAGACCAGTCAGAGTCCTAGAAGGTAGTAGTTCATTTAAATGCTTGTAGAACAGATTAGGCTGTGAATAAGACAGAGAGTGCTTCTCTTATCTAGCATTTATTTTGGGATAAATAAAGGACTCAGAGGCCCAACTGTTCTGATAACAAAAGATGCTTTTAGTTAGTTGTGCAATGTGCATATGTATTTTATGTCCCTGTTCATGCCAGTTCTTCAATGTTCTTCTTTCAATTTTATCACCAGCTTTCATATTTTTTATGTTTTGATTGGTTACGTGTAAAGCCAATTGGCATTTCTAGAAAAATTTTCTAAAGAGAAGTTTTGTGAAAATTGTGTCATAATCTCTGAATTCACCTTAGTTTTACATGACTGTGTTATTGACTATATTCTTAGTCTTTCTCCTGTGTGGGAGATACTGCAATTTTATATACTGTGGACACTTGACGAATGTAAACCCTATACTTAAATATATTTAAAATAAATCAGGTAGGAGCTAAGATAAATTTTTCGAAGATAAGATTGAGAAGGATCTAGTTATTTTTCCAAGGGGTGCAAAATAAAACAGAATTTTTTGGTGCATCAAGGTTGGAATCATCAGGTAAGACATTATGGAACTTCAGCCTGTGTTTATGGATGGAATCCTGTATGAAAGTCATGACACCACCTATAACCCTGACTCCCTTTGCCCACTCCCTTGTTCAATACGCCATGCCGGTGCTCTGGTGCCGTATAAGATGGAAGTCCTTGCTTTCACATAGCATCTCAGCTGGAGTTTACAAACTGCCTCTATACTCGTTTCTTCATACCATCCATGCAATATATAGGAAAGGTACTGTTATCTCCATCTATAGATTAGGAAATTCAAGCTCAGAAATTTCAAGTGATGCCAACCATCCCATAACTTTAAGTGGCAGAGTTAGGATTTGATCCCAGATTATCTGAGTCCCCGTCCACTGCACTTTGTGTCATTCTGAGTTATACTCATGGTAGTTAATCTTGGCAGAATGTGTGAACCTTTCCTAGAATGTGTTAGTTTCCTTTCAACCCTAGCATTCTGATTGTGTTTCTGGACCACGCTGGAATGTTTAGTCTATGCTGTGAGGAATATGAGGGTCCCAGCTACAACATCTTTCTCTTGCCTTGAAAGCACTAGATATATTTCTCACGGGGCTTCTGGTTCCACATCAGAAAAGAGAGGAAGGATATATATAGCATCGGTAATGGAAGATTGTCAAAATTAAAACTAAATCCTTGAGCAAATCCAGCTCATTAAAATCATAAATTAGTCAATTAAGGAAGGATAGGCAATTTCCCCAGGATGTCTTAGAAAATCAAATGGTAAACTAAGGATTCTGAAAAAAAAGGTGATGGACCAAAATGAGTTCTTGAATCATTACAGGCCTGTTGAGTTCAGTCTCTCACACAACTGCTGGTGGGTGGTAAGGGATGGAGGAGGCATAGGGGATGATGCAAGCTGTATTACAGTCTCCAATTCAAGGTGAGCAAACTAGGAAAATGACTCCTGTTCAGACGCAATCAGGGAAAAGGAATTAGTCTTTCTGGAATCCTCTTCCCTCCATGTTTCAATTAATTTGTTGGCAGGGTGAATAAGTATGTTGCCAAATTCTTCTCTCTTTGTACCTTGTCAGTCTCTCTCTCTCTCTTTCTTTCTCTGACTTTTAATAACCTTCAAAGGAAATGTACATGATTGTATTGTCAAATCTGATATTCAGTTGGTAAATCTATAACTACTTCAAATCCTTGATCTGTATGCTTGTTTTTCTTGTTCATCCTTGCCCGTTTTTTCTCTTCCATCCTGTTGGCATGTCTTTAACAAAAATATCTTTAAGGTTCTCCGGAAAATACTCTGATATTGTTCTCAATCCTACTTCTTTCCTTTCCCTATGGAAGTTTCAAATGGCTGATGCTTTATTGTTTCGTGTGGCTTACTAGTTATTTAACTTTGACAAAGCTGGGTTATGGATTCAAGGGAAGGAAAGAGGAAAAGAACAAAAGGAGTCCAGTTCATGCTTGAGATTCTGTCTTTCCAGTGGGACTGTGTTTTTGTTTGTTCTTCAGAGGAATGATGAATACGGATCAGACTAAATCTAAGACCCACAGGGAAGATGTATGTACTATAAAATTCTTTGGGTCCCGAACAGGGTAACACACTTTATGATTTCAAAAAGTACTGATGAATCTCAGTAGAGACCAGGGGAACATTTTTTTTAAAAAGCAAAGTAAATAAAATACCCCAGGGATTAGATTTCTCTCTCTTGTCTCACCTTCTCTGTTTTCTCTTATCTCTTTGTAGCCTCCACCCTTCCAATACTCTCCAGGGAAATACACAATCCCCAAGGTGAGAGCAACAATAAAAATGACACTCAGTGAGTTTTCAGAGGAAACAAAGGCTATACTTGTGTACAAAATCTGTTTTATTGGCTCTATTGAACAGACTCCTTCCATGGAGCCTTGTGCATATCAGGAACTGGGATGTGGCTCCTGGAATACAAGACTGTCCTATGGAATCCTGGCAGGTGAAAGCAATTCAGACTTTCAGTTCTATCTGATTTCAGCACGTACATATGGACACGTTGGTATAACATAACTGCGGAATAGTTGGTGGAAAGGGCCATACATATAAACACCTACATAAGGTGATTTGATATGTCCGTTCCTTCTACCTTACAGCTTTGCTGGCCATAAAGAAAAACTGGAATGTCTAACAATAAATTTCAATATATGTATGTATATATAATTTTACTCTACAGTCACCTTTAAAGAACAAATTGATAAACATTAACCTTACCTCATTTGAATGAGCCACAAGAAAATAAAAAGCTAAAGGATGACTTCACTTTTGTTTTGATAAGTTCTTTTCCTCTTGGCAACAAGATACTCTCCGACAGTACAGCATGGTCTATGTAGTCTAATCTAGTCCATCCCAGGGGTAGCAGAGCTGTTCAGTAAAGGACCAGGTCGTAAATATTTCAGGCTTTGTAGGCCATACGATGTCTGTGTGAACTACTCACCTCTGCCCTTGTAGTGCAAAGGAAGCCACAGATAATGTGTAAATAAATGGCTGTGGTTGTGTTCTAATAAAACTTCAAAAAATCTACAAACAGTTAATGCTGGAGAGGGTGTGGAGAAAAGGGAACCCTTTTGCACTGTTGGTGGGAATGTAAATTGATACAGTCACTATGGAGAACAGTATGGAGTTTCCTTAAAAAACTAAAAATAGAACTACCATATGACCCCACAATCCCACGACTGGTATATCCCATATACCCTGAGAAAACCATAATTCAAAAGGACAAATGTACCCCAATGTTCATTGCAGCACTATTTACAATAGCCAGGACATGGAAACAACCTAAGTGTCCAATGATAGATGAATGGATAAAGAAGATGTGGTACATATATACAATGGAATATTACTCAGCCATAAAAAGGAATGAAATTGGGTCATTTGTAGAGATGTGGATGGACCTAGAGTCTGTCATACAGAGTGAAGTAAGCCAGAAAGAGAAAAACGAATATCGTATATTAACGCATATAAGTGGAAGCTAGGAAAATGGTACAGATGAACCTATTTTAGGGCAGGAATAGAGACACAGACGTAGAGAACAGACACGGGGGGGAAGGGGAGGATGGGACGAATTGGGAGATTAGGTTTGACATAAGTACACTACCATGTGTAAAATAGATACCATGTGTAAAATAGATAGTAAAATAGATAGCCTAGTGGGAACCTGCTGTATAGCAGACGGAGCACAGCTCAGTGCTCTGTGATGACCTAGATGGGGGTGGGGGGAGGAAGGGGGTGAAGGAGGTCCAAGAGGGAGGGGATATAGTTACAGCTGATTCACTTCATCATACAACAGAAACTAACACAACATTGTAAAGCAGTCTTACTCCAATTAAAAAAAAAAACAAACAGATGGCAGCCTGCCCATGGGCCATAATTTGCTAAACCCTTATCTACCCCATGGCCTATGAGGTATGGTGTGGAGAAAAATGCCTCACCCATTTTTGATACTAATACACAATGTTGCAGTTAATGTAATCCAAAGT
>NW_021703780.1:26251220-26272571 GCF_005190385.1 Monodon monoceros
TTCAATTAGCTTGAATCTATCTTTCTGTTCATTGGTAAGTAGAGGGAGATTGTCCTGAACATGTATATGAATAAAGCATCATGATTGATTCTGTAAGGAAACAAATGTATACAGGATGGAATTCTAGACTCCCCAAGAATTTACAGTCTGTTTAGGATATTAAGGGATTAACCCCTAACTGCAATACAAGATAGACTATGCAAAGTGTCTTCTGTAAAGGTATTGATAATGCATTTCAGTTGACCCTTGAATAACATGGGTTTGAACTGCACTGAACTGCATGGGACCACTTAGCTGTGGATTTTTTTCACTCAATACCATTACAGTACTACACAATCCATGGTTGGTTCAATCCATGGATGCAAAACCATGGATACTGAGGAAGGCTGACTGTAGAGTTATACGTGGATTTTCAACTTCATGGGAGTTCAGCACCCTCACCCCAGAGTTATTCAAGGGTCAACTGTACATTGAAATCCAGAAAAAGTAGAAGTGATTGCTAAGGCGGAATGATACTAAAGTATCTTAGGTGTCAGTCAAAATGTCAAGTGCTTTTGCTTTATATATTTCTCATCTAATCCTGAAAATTAACCTGAGACAGTGGTATTGTTCTTTTCATTTTTTTTTCCTATTAGGAAATTGAGACTCAGAAGGGCTAGTTTAAGCTGCAATATTCTTTATTCCGGTTTGCCTTTTTCTTGAAAGTCATGGTGGAAGGAGTGTTTGCTCATTTCTACTCAGCACAACTCAGAGTAGTACCTAAAAAATTCCACTTCTTATCGAGAAGCAGTAGCAAAGGAAGATGGAATGAGTTGCTTCTCGTCTCACAGTAATTTACCAAAAAAGCCAGATTGGGATTTGCAGTCTAACATTTTTAAACCATTGGAACACATTACCGTGCACAAGACCAAGATCTAAACCGTGGTACACCAGTAAAAAGAAAGTGGAAAGTGAGACATTAACCACCATTGTAAGAACAATATTGCTTATTTTGAATGACATGTCATAAATACACCAGTAAGTATAAGAAGGGATTATAAACTGATGAAAATTCTCATGAGATGATACATCTGAAAACTCTCTGCAAGGCTACACTAAGGCAGAATGAATCTTGGATGCCATGGTGATAACTATTAAAACAGTCATTGCCAGCTCATTATAAATGTCATTAGCTCATTAGGGGGTAAGTCATTTCAACACCTGGACTCCAATTTTCTCATCTGGAACAATAAGAAACTGCACCAATATTGATCACTAAGGTTATTTCCAGCTGAAAAACTAAACAGGGGCTTCCCTGGTGGCGCAGTGGTTGAAAGTCCGCCCGCTGATGCTGCCGATGCAGGGGACACGGAGTCGTGCCCCGGTCCGGGAAGATCTCACATGCCGCGGAGCGGCTGGGCCCGTGAGCCATGGTCGCTGAGCCTGCGCGTCCGGAGCCTGTGCTCCGCAACGGGAGAGGCCACAGCTGTGAGAGGCCCGCATACCGCAAAAAAAAAAAAAAAAAAAAAGAAAAAAGAAAAACTAAACACATCTGAGATTCTCAAACTCACTGTGATCTAAACCTATGAGTTACGCTCATGCGACTTTTGGATACTAACCTGCCCATCAGAGTTTAGAATTGGGCACTAAGTCAGAAAACAAGTGACCTAATTAACGCAGAGCAAACAGTAGAGACAACACACATGTTAATGATGGCTAACGTATCTTTTAGAGTAAACCACACCCTCCAATGATTTTTTTTGTTTTATTACATTAGACATGCATTTTTAGTACTCCATGATGTTTTTCATGAATACTGCAAAGTCAGGATTAGCAGGGTGTTGGATCTTACGAAGAGGCTTTGAGAAGAGGAAGTTCACGTGTGTATCTTCCTTCTGAGTACGGCTCAGTACATCTGAGGCCCAAGAGCAAGCGGCCACGTACTCAGGGGCTAATGGTTTCCCATCTTTCCCTTTCAGAAGACAGGATTCATAAATGTCTGGTTTGATCCCCATCCCGTCTTCCCTTCATTACAGATATTTTCTATCCCAGGAAACCCTACCTCCTCCATCCAGTCATGGTGCTGGGCATCTCTGTACCTAGCACAGGGAGCCTGATCAATTAGTCCGTTTAACAGGAGCTCTCCAGCCAGCATCACTCTGGAAAGTAGGTGAGAAATTCTTCTATTCCTCTCAATCTGTTAATCAGACAACTGGTATCACAGTTCTCTAACTGTGTAATACCAGTCCCCCTTGGCAGATATATTTTATTTGGATAATGATGTGAAATTTAAGATCTACGTTTCAATTGTGCAGAGCCATAGGCAGTTGTCAATTTCAGTGACAGACATAGACCCGGAGCAAAATTCGTGTGCACAAGCAAAAATTCCAACAAGCGTAGCACAATGCTGGTCCCTTAATAGAAATACATTTCCTCCCATCGAGGGGCAGTATATTTAAACTGTCCATCGCATCTCTTGGTACCAGCAAATCATTAATGTTCTCGAATATTTCCTTTAACCTGGGCATTGGTGACTTGAACCATCCACCAGCCTGACAGGAAATCAGACGGTTATAAGCTGATAGCCTACTCCTCCAGGAGAACAGTGTGGGATGTATGCCATCCTTTATCCCTCTGCAGTTTCTCTAGCAATGTTGCTAGTTAATAGGTCCAAACTCCAAGGCAAAAAGAAGAGCTCTCAAAGGCTGAATTTCTGAGACCTTAGGATCTATGGACTGGGGAGAATTCCCACTGCTGATCTTGCTGTTGGCAGTTACATTAAAGAAACAGCAAGCGAGTGAACTCCATGGCCTGGGGCATCTGTAATGTGATGAGTGGCCTCTCACCTCGAGGTCAGTGGTTCAAATCCAACCGTGGCTAATGGGAGCTGAAGAGTGTCTGGTATTCTAGGTAAAATTGTTTGTTAGATTTGTAAAAACACACATCGGGTCCTCAGGCAAATGTACCAAAATAAACATCACAATTAATCCTAACCCACTGGTATTATGATTTAGCACTTAGTTTTACGCAGCCAGGTTGAGAAGAAGGAAGGAAAAAGACAAGGCCGCAAAGTCTGTGCTGCTTGTACAAAACTGACTGCTTCCCACTGTGTCCTAAAGGGAAATAAACCCAGGCTTTGTCTTCGCAGAGAGCAAGGGAATTCCAAAGAAAAGGCTCCACTTGCCTGAAACGCAAAGCAGGGACACCAGCCAAAGATGCTGGCTGAGTATTTCTGCTCCAGTGTGGATAGGCAGAGATGCTTCCGGGCACCCAACATGGCACACATAGGAAGACAAAGCTCTGGGGGTGGGGTGTAAATACTCATCATATTTGCTCTCTGGACCTTATTTCCTCATCTGTAATATGAAGGGATTAGGAGAACGAGCTCCGAAGCCCCTACTAGCTCTGTGACAGTGAGAGCTCTGAGCTCTAATATGCAAACAACTTTTTACTCCCCCACTGGGCCAGGGTCGCCCCCTCCCTGAGCCCCAGCCAAGGCACATCTGAGATCTCTGATGTGGGACCCACACACAGGCTTGGAGGTCACCAAAGCAAGATCTGAAATCCGTCTCGGCTCCTTCCAGCTGTGCATCCTTCTGCAGGGGACTTCCTTTCCCTTCCTGAGCCCCGGATCTCTCACCCATGACGAAGGGAGATAATATCTGCCTCCAAGTACAGTATGGATTGAAGGACATAAATAAAGAACCTAGCACAGTGCCTATACATGGTAGATACCTAATGAATAGTAGACATTTTATTAATAATTAACCTCTTTCACTACCAGCCCCACCTCCACCCCAGAACCTTTATAGTTGGTATCCCTTATTCACTCACTTATTCAGGGTTCCTGAAAATTGAACTTATCTTTTCTTCAGAGCTATATAATCAGAAAAAGTGAACTACGAACTGTGAACTCTAGCTGTCTATCATCACCTTACTTCTGAATAAAGTGAAGGTGCTTATTCTACTTAATGTGAGGTATTGTGAAGACTGATAGGGTTAAAAAAAAAGTCTGTCATACAGAGTGAAGTAAGTCAGAAAGAGAAAAACAAATACTGTATGCTAATGCATATATATGGAATCTAAAAAAAAATGGTACTGATAAACCTAGTTGCAGGGCAGTAATAAAGAGGTAGATATAGAGAATGGACTTGAGGACGTGCAGGGGGACGGCAAAGCTGGGGCGAAGTGAGAGTAGCATCGACATATATACACTACTGACTGTAAAATAGTTGGCTGGTGGGAAGCAGCCGCATAGCACAGGGAGATCAGCTCCGTGCTTTGCAATGACCGAGAGGGGTGGGATAGGGAGGGTGGGAGGGAGGCTCAAGAGGGAGGGGATATGGGGACATGCGTATGCATATGGCTGATTCACTTTGTTGTGCAACAGAAACTAACACCGTATAGTGAAGCAATTATACTCCAGTAAAGATCTATTAAAAAGATATATGCTTGAGAAAACCTTTAGTTAGGACAAAGAAACTCACGATATTTTCAAAACTGGATTTCTTTTTTTTTTTAATGAGAGACTCTACTGGAGGGAAATTCAGCTTGAGTGGGTGGCTTTGGAGCCAGTGGAGATGGCTTCATAACTCATGGTTTTAGCTCTTTTCTGGACTCAGCTTTTTTGTTCATTTCCAGCCCATCTTCTCCTATTTCCTCCAGATACCGATATATGCACCCAAATAGCTAACTACAATAACTTATCAATTGACATTGCATGGATAAAAGAAAAAAATCTTATGGAAGATAAATGAAGTTCTCTCTTGACTACCTAAATTCTTATTTTCATACCCACAGACCTGGAGCTGAGATTCTCCACCTCAGTACTACTGACATTCTGAGAAGGATAATTCTTTGTTGTAGGGTCCATTCTGTGCATCTTAGGATGTTTAGCAAAACCCTCGGTCTCTACCCACCGGATACCAACAGCATATTCCAGTTGTGACAACCAAAATGTATCCAGACATTGTCAAATGTTCCCTGGGGTGACAAAATCAACTGGGCTGAGAACCAGTGGTCTAGAGACTCCACCCGCCTCTTCAAACCAACTGGGAAGAACACACCAACAGAAGGTAAGTAGTTGGCATTTTCCCAGAATGCAAAGGGGCTGCAGTTTGTGTTGTGTTCACCCAACTTTCTAGTTATCCATTGCTGTCTCTCTTGTCTTGTTAAGCCCTGTGGAGAGCTGTCAATATAGATGTTGGGCTTTCTTGGTACCTTGGGATTTAGAAACAGGAACTGGAGGATTGGTGTTTGTTTTCATTTGACAGTTTTTGAGATTCTGTGTCTGTTGATCTTGATGCTTTCCGGGTAGAACACACAGCAACAACATACAGCTCAGTTGTTGATTTAAAGAAAAAAAAAAAAAAAAAAAAAAATCAGGGCTTCCCTGGTGGCGCAGTGGTTGAGAGTCCGCCTGCCGATGCAGGGGACACGGGTTCGTGCCCCGGTCCGGGAAGATCCCACATGCTGCGGAGCAGCTAGGCCTGTGAGCCATGGCCGCTGAGCCTGCGCGTCCGGAGCCTGTGCTCCGCAACAGGAGAGGCCACAGCAGTGAGAGGCCCGCGTACTGCAAAAAAAAAAAAAAAAAAGAAAGAAAATCATATAGCAATTTCCAAGAAAAATCCAGAAAAAAAAGGGTGTATCAGAAATTCAGCCACAAAGGAACAGCACTGTCACAGGAAGTGGTAACTCAGAGACATAGCATAACAGAGCCAGAGCCTGGGAGGAGGAAATCAGAGACATAAAGGATGTTGGCCTCACAACCAAAGGCGTCTACTTCTAGAGCTCTGAGACAATAGATAGATTCAGGGTTCTCTTAAGACTGACTGGCGCTTTAATGCTAATATGAGTGAATATGTCAAGATCATAACAGAAATGTGCTGCAAATAAGAAAAGAAAATTATTGCATAACAGACTGCATGACACAGGGGGGAAAAGAAGTTAAAAAGCAGAGCCACACCATCGGAGCTGGAGGAGGAAACCGGTTCAACTGGACTTAGAGCTGCCTGGCTGCCTGGCACTCTGCACTTGCCCAAAGCAGGCTCTGCTCTGGATCACATGTAACTGATGTCTTGCAAAGATCCTTGATTCCCAGGTAACTGTCAGATGCTTTGGCAGTTTGCCCAAGCCTTTTCAGTTGTGTGTTGTTACATGTCAGCTACAGAAACATGTTACTGACATGTCTTTTTCTGCTTGTGTGCTGTGCACTTCAACAGCACACTCACAGTTGTCCTAAATCTCACATTTTTCTTAAGACTCAGCCTCAGATGTCACTGAGAAATAATATATTTGGGAATTCATGTCTTTAGACTCCCCCACTTTGCCTGTGCTAGTGGTCTGGGAAAAGGTAACTGGAAACAGGATGATAGAAAGGGGGGATGAAGGTGATGAGAAAGATGGGCTAGATTAAAATATTTTCTACCCATTTGTTGAAAGATCTTTGTAGGTTTCCATCCCTCCTGTTCATTTGCCAGTTAGTTATTCCTTACAAGAGGATGCAGGGTGTTCATCATTTCAGCATCAACTAAAAAGCAACAGGCTGGTCTCAGAGTTAAGACTGTTCTCCTGTAGGAGGTTTTCTGGAATTTGGAACTAATTGATCAGTCATCCCTCTCCAATGCCTTGTCCTAGTTTCCTGTAAGGAATCTAGAAATAACCATTTCCCAACCTCCTCCCCAGTCCAAACACCACCTGTGCTAGTATATGTATGCATCTTGCTGCTTACTGATAAAGAATGGTTCAAGGTCCCTTTTTGAAGCAAAGGCACCCCTTTGAGTCCCAAAGGATGGTTAGAGTTCTGCCTGAGCAAAGAAGAGATGCCTCTATTGGTATTTTCAGTCATGTACAAGTTACAGTCATAGACAGACTCATCCTTCAAAATAAAAGAGCATCAAAACATACGTTGTAAACACCTTAAGAATTCACAAAATACTTCTCACCTCCAACGACAGTTTTAACCACCACTATAAAAGGAAGTTGCACTTGGCATTTCAATGAGGCAAGATGTTTATTCCCAAACTTCCTCTCAATAGAGGTGGATAGAAGAGGAGCCACGTGCCTCTAGTTGATACAGCAGCTAGAGAAATTGTGTGGGATGTTTCTGAGGGATCTGTAAAACATGAGTAATCAGTTATCTTACAGAGATGCTTTGAGGATGAGATGTGATGGTCTATGAGAGCACTTGGAACATATAAAGTGGTGTTTAAGTGTAAGATGTTATTAACAACAGTGGTTATTTGTTTAAATAACAGCTTAGTGTCTAGTGCATTATTTCGGCAGATCACAGATGTGGAATGAAGGTACGCTGGGTGATATTCAGAAGTATGCATTCTCTTCATGATTACCTGTCAACCTGTTAAAGGATATGGTGATATGTTAATTGCATTCATTGTTTAAGGAGCCTTTACCATTAAATGCAGGAGGTCACTTGTGGCCCAGGGCTTGTTTTTTGTCACATGAGCAAAGGAAACCACTGAAGAGGGTCCATGGCATATGGAATGGTCACAAAACGCCGCCCTGCATTCACATCTTAGTTATAACTTTTGCTTTTGCTCTGTGGCATTTTTCAGTTGACAGTTTTTATGAGCACCATCCCAGTCCCTAAGGGACTTCATATCGAAGATAGATAATTATTACGTGGACGTGAACGTTCAAGTACAAATATTAAAGGAACAAGTAAATAGACAATTTTGTGACAGATCACATGATCAAAAAACCTTAAACACTGGAACAAGGCTAACGTGTAGGAATGGGAAGAAGAGTATAGAAAGGGGAAGATGGCTCTGTATTTAACTTCCTGGTGACTTCTCTTTGGAAACATTCTCAGTGAGAAACTTTTCTTTCTTTAATAATAAGAACCAAATAAGCTACCTTTTCCTGGCGATATCTCTTCTTCAACAGAAAATTTCCAGGTTTCAGATACAAATTCATAACTTTATATTTTACTTGTTAAGAGAGGGAGAAAACAAGGGACTCCTTTCTGATTCTTACTCTAGGCAAGAAGATATTTATAGAGAAAAAAATATCTAAACTGCTGCATGAACAAATTAATATATTTGAGTTAATACTTGTCCCAGGCAGAATTATCAATGTAGTATAATTCCTTCCTTTAAAATAGGGATATATATTTTAAAATTTACTAAAAGAGCAGTTTTAATATAGATCCTTACACGAAATCCATATTAGAGGACATGAAACAATCCTTGTTCTAAGGGGTTTTCTGCATATTTTAATGATTTGGCAGGTGGAGAAGCGAAAAAGAATGGCTTTTTCAAATATTACCGATTGTTCCATCCTCAACTCTGTTTATTTCATTTTATAAAAGGTTAGTGCTTTTCCTAAGTCTTTTGGGTAATAACTTATAAGAAAGAAAAGAAATCACTCTACAGGTTTAAAAATCGCTGTCCGGTACTAAATTATAGCTAATAAACACAAAGTCTACATAATAGTAGGAAGGAAATCTGCTAATTTATAGCCAATTCATTAACATGCTAAATATGAGTATATTTCAGTTCTGCCTTCCCTTGGAGCTGGTTGACTCACGAGCCTCATCAAGGAACCATTAGGGGCTCAAGTTAGGCCCCAAACCAAGAGAACAACCCAGACCCATGTCCTGTTCCCTTGGGGCTCAGAAACCAATATAAAATAATAATGTGGGCCAAAAATGTACAGACCAACAGGAAAAAAAAAAGAAGTCATTATCTTTCTAGGCAATATTTTACATCACGTGCTTGTCCTGTGTGTATTTTTTGAGATAAGGAAGCAAAACCCCACACATAGTAGGCATTCAATGAATGTTTCCTGATTATAATTAGGAATCATTTGTGACTTTGTGGCTCAAAGCTACATTCCCTAATGCTCTAAAATAGACCCACTGTTTGGTAGAAAATTGGACAAGGAATCTGCAAGTGTTCAAAAGCCAAAGACCCCCACACTCAGTCTTCCAGATATCCTTAAAAAGACTTCCCAGACCGCGGGGGGGGTTACTCCCCTCATAAAAATGTGGAGAACGCCACCACTGCTCTATAAGGGAAAGGGAAATGA
The DNA here is from genome assembly GCF_005190385.1 of Monodon monoceros. Taxonomy (NCBI): domain Eukaryota; kingdom Metazoa; phylum Chordata; class Mammalia; order Artiodactyla; family Monodontidae; genus Monodon; species Monodon monoceros. The sequence goes on from NW_021703780.1 coordinate 26,260,248, forward strand.
CAATACGATTAAAAGCAGGGGATGTTGATCATTACAGCCTGAGAAAAACTTAGGTTCTCGCCCAATGACTAACCCCCCAAACCTAACAAATATCAGAAACCAATGGTCCCTTCTTTGCTATTCTTGGATGCAGAATTCTTCATTAAAGTTGAGGGATTAAATACAACACTTCAGCTAATTAATTATAGTTTGATCATTTTGACACCTCCAAATGACTCAGCCACATACCTTGAAGCTTTGTCAACTCAATTGCATCTTTATTTTTGTTGCCTTTAACCAACAATGAAGACTAATGCCACCCTTTCTAGTTTTCAATCACCTCTACAGAAGTGCTCCCCTGGCAATGTGCAAGGACAGACCTAATTAATCCCTCATCTGCCCTCTGTGCTGTCTATACATCACCCTGGCAGTTGAAACTGCTGCTTGTTTTAAGGCTATTGCTGGAATGAAAAGCTCATCTGTTTTTCAATAATTTTACCACAGGTGGTGATTTGTAATTAGAAAGGGCAGAATCCAAATTTGGGGATGTGTGTGTGTGTGTGTGTGTGTGTGTGTGTGTGTGCGTGCGCGCGTGCGTGTACGGGTGCGTGCATGCACTCCGTAATTTACAACGGGCACTTCTTGTAGAAGGAGGGAAAAGAATGTAAAACAGTAGCACAGCAGGAGAAAAGCATTCACTTTTGCACCAAGCCGAACAACAGGATTTTAAAAAATGGATCTTTGTGGTTTCGATTTTTTTTCTTCTTTTTAAAATTGATATAGTCACGGACAGGTTAGAGATCAAAGGCTTGGAGAAACTGGAAAGACTGTTAAGATGCAGGAAATGTGAGGACTCTTGATGTTCCCAGAGGGGATGGTGTTTGTCCTAAGCATGGGGAGGTGGAGCAAAGGGGGTCAAGGTGAAAAGCTCCTCTTTGACTTTGGTCTCTTTGGCACCCGGTCTCACTCTGAGGGGAGGGACATGCATTCTCATCTCCTCCTAGGTGGAGCTCGCTCTAACTGGAAAGAGAGTATAGCTTAAGAAGGCAGTCTGGCCATCTTTAGCAAAGCAGCTAGGAGAGGAGGTTTGCTTTCAGGTGGATGGAAACGTTCTAATAAAGGCAAGTTCATTTCAGAACTTTGTCTGTCAGCGGTCACTGCACTGCCATCCCTTAACCCTCACCTCGATCGCTTTATTTGCTCTCCTTGGTGTAATCAGATTCCACTCCTTCTTTTCTTTAAGAAAATTAGTGAAAATTAGTATCGATCACATATGATAAGTTACTGCCAGAACACAAGCATCCAGAGATTGCTGCCACCATACCTCATCTACACAGTATATATCTTCAGCTTTCATTTTTACACAGTCTTATCTTACATAATTGGTATATACACTGTCCTTCAATATGACTTTTAGTATCCTATCATGACAATTTATCAGAATTAATATACTTGATTATTTAATAGTGGACATATCCAGCTAATATTTTATGATGAACAACACCCTGACAAACATTTTTGTAGATTAAACTATAGGCCTAACTTAATTTTTTTTATTTTTAAAGAGCTTTTTTAAATTTTTTATTGATGTATTGTTGATTTGCAATGTTGTTAGTCTCAGGTGAACAGCAAAGTGATTCAGTTTTATATATATATATATATATATATATATATGTAGCCTTTTTCAGATTCTTTTCCATTATAGGTTGTTGCAAGATACTGAATGTAGTTCCCTGTGCTATACAGTAGATCCTTGTTGTTTATCTATTTTATATATAGTAGTGTGTATCTGTTCATCCCGAACTCCTAATTTATCCCTCCCTTCCCCCCCCCCCCCTGGCCTTTTCCCCTTTGGTAACCATAAGTTTGTTTTCTATGTCTGAGTCTATTTCTGTTTTATAAATAAGTTTATTTGTATCATTTTTTTTAGATTCCAGGTTCTACTCTTTACTCTCCAAGGCACTGCTCTTCCATGAAGCCTTCCTCAACCATTCCAGCCTGCCATTCATCTTTTGAAGACCACATGGCTTAAGGCTCTCTCTCTGGCCTAAAAGACAGACAGCCTGGACTTCCAAGTATCAACTCGAGCGTAAGTGTCTTGCCTCTCCAACTAAACTGCAAATCCCTGGAGAAAGATATATCTTGGGGTTTCCTCTTGGTCCCAGAACCATTTGTAGAGCTAGTGTGTTTACTTATATATACATCGAATTGAACTGGTCCTATGATTCCCAGTGTGAATTGTAAAGTGGAGACTGAGACAGTGGCTTTACACACAAGCTGGAAAGGAAGGTGGTATCTAAATGAGACAGAAAAGTAAAAAGTAAAATAGCTTAGAAGAATTTTAGTCTAAGCACTGACAGAAACTTCCAGGCTACAAGTATTATGAATCACTGGAAACAAATTATCATAGAGACTCCAGACAGTGTCTGTTTGGTTTTTTTTAAGACTAGTCAGTTATTTGGCTAAGTGTAGCTTGCTTTAGGAAAGGTGAATACAGGAAAACTTTGCTATAGTTTTCTTCCAGTCATAGGTCTATGATGATGACAGAGGATGGTGGGGTAGATGTGGAGAAATGGAACACTGTTGCTACAAGATTTCTGCCAACTTATGTTTGTTTGCACAGAAAGCGTCTTACATCCCTTGGTATAATAGAAGGATAATGGTACATCATACTGTAGAAGTATGAGATCTTTGTCAAAGATCAAGATGCTCCTTCACATCAAGAGATTTCTCCATTAAAAGGAAACCCCTGCTTATTCTCTAGGGCTTTCTCTCCACAAAGGCAAGCTTACAGAACTACAGTAGAGCTGATATAATCCACACTTCCCACTCTTCCTTGTCTCTAGCCTCTTACACCTGGTGATTGCAGGAAATCGTTAATCCAAACAATTGCAAGGTGTCTGGGTCCTGTAATATGTTTATCTCCCACTTACATACTCGTCGTATTGAGTTTACTAATACCACATTTAACATAGATGAAGAATAGTATCTGCTCTGTTCAGTTGAAAAAGAGAAAGCGGATACTATAAATGCAAAGAATAGCTTGGATCATTTTATTCAAGCTATGTTTTTGCTTGAGTTTTATAGTTTAGACCTTGAGGTTTCGGAGTACTTTTTCCAAATACAGGAAATTGCCTTATATCTCTTAATTCAAACTGCTTACCCTGGTATTAATGCTGCCCCTATTTTATATGCAGTGTTGATTTTCAGCCTGACTCCTCACTATTTCCCTACATGGATTCTGTAATTAGACTTCCGTTCTCACACCATGCAGACATGCATATACATTCCCACTTCTGGGCTTGTATACGCAACTCCCTTCACAGGAGACACTCTCCTCACTTCTTACCATCTTACTTTTTTCAACCAGACTATTCTGGTTGACCACAATGCCTCCCTTTTCTGATTTCAACACTCCGAGTATGTGTACCATGAGATAAAGCTCTGCTCCCAGTATCAGGGCAATAATCATGTTTTGCCCCAAGACATTTCTGTATTTTATATTTATTGTTATTTTATTCTGGTAGCATCATTTTATACATTAATGCTTTATTTCCCTAAGTAAGTTATAAGCATGCCTCATCTTTTGCCTCTCACAGTACTTAGCACACAGCAGACACTCAATAAATGATAATTTCCTTTTAAACAGCATGTGCAGTACCATCATTCCACTTCCTGAATCTGGACTTCAACTAAAGAGGAGGAAAAATATAAGATATTGAACATCTATCTTCACAAAAGGATCGGGAAGCTAGATAATCCCTATACCATACAACCAAAGGTAATGGAAAGAATTGTGCTTTTGCAGAATTGAGAAAACATTTCATACTTATATCTAGACCGAGCTGGAAGGAATTGTAGAGCTAATTTTTTCTAACTTCTTTCAATAACTGAGACTCTATAATATGCAACTTGATTTTAAATCTTTTTACACTGTATTTGGGCAAGATGTCTCAAAACATTAACACAATTTAATATTCTTCATATTTCTCAAAGCATTTTTCTATACACCTATTTTCACGCCATCGTAGCACTGGAAGACGTTTGTTATTAGCCCTCTTCTTTTGTTCAGATTAGTGAACTTTTAGAAGTTCATGTGCCTGGTTCACAGCTGAGTCAGAAGAAGACTTGCATCCTTGCCATCTTTCCCTGGGTAATTTATTCCATTCCCCCCAAAGTCAAATATAGATAATGTTGCCAACTCAGAACTTGTCTTTACACACATATACACACACATACAAGTAATCCAGGTGAATAAGAGTTGTGGGAATGGAGAGAAATGGAGATAAAACAACAACAACAAAAAAACTTCCAGGCAGAGGGAAGAATGCGTTCAAACACTCAAGTTGAGAGGGAGCATGGCAACTCTACAGAAGGAACAAGGCCGAAAGACAGAGAGAGAGAGAGAGAGGGAAAGAGACAAAGAGAGAGAATGTGTGTGTGTGCTTGTGTAAAAGAAGGTGATCCTCTTCTTCATATTTTCACACTCCAAACTCAATATACCCAAAGCCAAACTCACTATGTTTACCAAACAAGCAGCCCCACATCTGACCTACTCTATACTTCATAGTTGGTGAAGAATGTCCCCACTCATAAAGCTGGAAGTCTGGCCCTCACCCTGGGCATCTCTCTCATCCATTGTATCCATTCGCCCCCAAGGAGGCGCAGTAGCGATGCGATCTGAACGTCTCTCCGCTGCACTCACTCTCTCTCCGAAAACCACGCCCACTCTGGTCCATGCTACCATCATCTCGCCTTATCGCACCAATATCCCCCCTGCAGTTGGTAGCTCTGTTCCGCCCACCCAGTCTGTTCTTCCACATTACTTCCAGGGCAACCCTTAAAAAAATATAAATTTGACGACTCCACCAATCTCAAAAATCCCTCAATGACTTTCCATTGCTCTAAGCATTAACTAAAAATCTTTAATTAATTTTAGATCCATGTCTCTCAAACTTTAATGTGTGTACAAATCACCTGGAGATCTTTTCAAAATGCTGATTCTGATTCTGCGTGTCAGACTCGGCCGAGATTCTGCATTGATGCTAAGTGCCCTGGTGAGCCGATGCTGGTGGTGTGCAGGTGACACTTTGTGTAGTAAGGACCTGGAAGACCCTTACCTGTCTGGCCAACCACCTTCAGGAGTCCCTCCTCTGTCACTCTCTGTCCACCGTGGCTTCCTTTCCATTCTTTGACGTTAGCATGCTCTCTCTCAACTCAAGCCTTTGAATACTTTCGTTCCTCTACCCAGAGTTTTCTTCTCTAGTCCCATTTTCCCCATTCCCAACTCCCATGAGCCTGGTGCCCTCATATTCATCCCTTAGAGTTTATCTTCAGACTCACTCTAATGCTTCTACTTTTCCTTCATAGCACTTAACCCAGTTTGCATTCACGTTTTGAAGTTGCGAGATTATTCAGTAAATGTCTCTATTTCCCTGGTAGACTCCATGAAGATTGAACTTAGAAGTAAAAACAACTGTGCTATCAGGGGTCCAAAGTAGCTTTTTAAAAAAAATTTGTTTTTAATTTTATTTATTTATTTTTGGCTGCATTGGGTCTTCGTTGTTGCGCGTGGGCTTTCTCTAGTTGCGGCGAGCGGGGGCTACTCTTCATTGTGGTGCCTGGGCTTCTCATTACAGTGGCTTCTCTTGTTGCAGAGCACGGGCCCTAGGTGCATGGGCTTCAGTAGTTGTGGCATGAGGGCTCAATAGTTGTGGCTCACGGGCTCTAGAGCGCAGGCTCAGTAGTTGTGGTGTACGGGGTTATTTGCTCTGCGGCATGTGGGATCTTCCCGGACCAGGGCTTTGAACCTGTGTCCCCTGCATTGGCAGGTGGGTTCTTAACCACTGCGCCACCAGGGAAGCCCCCAAAGTACCGTTATGGGTCTGTCTCCAGGTCAAGACAGAGCTAGACCCTAGAAGATGACATGATTTCACTGCTGGCTGGAGTGGGAGATTAGCACCAGACACCTGGATGCAGGTCAAAGATGGCAAGGGGAGGGACCTTGAAGATGGCGGAAGAGTAAGACGCGGAGATCACCTTCCTCCCCACAGATAACACCAGAAATACATCTACACGTGGAACAACTCCTACAGAACACCTACTGAAGGCTGGCAGAAGACCTCAGACCTCCCAAAAGGCAAGAAACTCCCCCACGTACCTGGGTAGGGCAAAAGAAAAAAAAGAAAAAACAGAGACAAAAGAACAGGGACGGCACCTGCACCAGTGGGAGGGAGCTGTGAAGGAGGAAACGTTTCCACACACTAGGAAGCCCCTTCGCGGGGAGGAGACTGCGGGAGGCGGGGGGGGGGAGCTTCGGGGCCGCGGGGGAGTGCACAGCAACGGGTGAGGAGGGCAAAGCGGGGAGATTCCCGCACAGAGGATCGGTGCCGACCGACCGGCACTCACCAGCCCGAGAGGCTTGTCTGCTCACCCGCCGGGGCGGGCGGGGCTGCAAGCTGGAGCGCAGGGAGAGGACTGGGGTTGGCGGCTTGAACACAGCCTGCAGGGGGTTAGTGCGCCACGGCTAGCCGGGAGGGAGTCCGGGAGGGAGTCCGGGGAAAAGTCTGGACCTGCCGAAGAGGCAAGAGACTTTTTCTTCCCTCTTTGTTTCCTGGTGCGCGAGGAGAGGGGTTTAAGAGCGCTGCTTAAAGGAACTCCAGAGACGGGCGCGAGCCGCGGCTAAAAGCGCGGACCCCAGAGATGGGCGGGAGACGCTAAGGCTGCTCCTGCCGCCACCAAGGGGCCTGTGTGCGAGCACAGGTCACTCTCCACACCCCTCTTCCGCGGAGCCTGTGCAGCCCGCCACTGCCAGGTTCCCGGGATCCAGGGACAACTTCCCTGGGAGAACGCACGGCGGGCCTCAGGCTGGTGCAACCTCACGCCTGCCTCTGCCGCCGCAGGCCCCACCCGCACGCAGTGCCCCTCCCTCCCCCCCGGCCTGAGTGCGCCAGAGCCCCCAAATCAGCGGCTCCTTTAACCCCGTCCTGTCTGAGCAAAAAACAGACGCCCTCCAGCGACCTACACGCAGAGGCAGGGCCAAATCCAAAGCTGAGCCCCTGTGAGCTGTGAGAACAAAGGAGAGAAAGGGAAATCTCTCCCAGCAGCCTCAGAAGCAGTGGATTAAAACTCCACAATCAACTTGATATACCCTGCATCTGTGGAATACCTGAATAGACAAGGAATGATCCCAAATTGAGAAGGTGGACTTTAGGAGCAAGATCTATGATTTTTTTCCCTTTTCCTCTTTTTGTGAATGTGTATGTGTATGCTTCTGTGTGAGATCTTGTCTGTATAGTCTTGCTTCCACCATTTGTCCTAGGGTTCTATCCATCCATGGCTTTTAAAAAAATTGTTTTTCTTAATAATTAATTTTAATTTTAATAACTTTATTATACTTTACCTTCGTTCTTTCTTTCTTTCTTTCCTTCCTTCCTTCCCTCCTTAGGACAAAGAATCATCCCAAATTGAGGAGGTGGTCTCTGAGAGCAAGATTTATGATTTTTCCCCCTTTACCTCTTTTTGTGAGGATGTATGTGTAAGCTTCTGTGTAAGATTTTGTCTGTATAGCTTTGCTTCCAACATTTGTCCTAAGGTTCTATCCGTCCCTTTTTTTTTCTAAATATTTTTTAATTCAGTAACTTTATTATACTTTATTTTATTTTTACTGTATCTTCTTTCTTTCTGTTTTTCCTGCTTTCCCTCGTTCCTTCCTTCCTCCCTCCCTCCTTTCCTTCTTGCCTTCTTTCTTTCTTCCTTCCCTCCTTTCCTTCTTCATACTTCTACTAATTCTCTCTACTTTTTCTCCCTTTTATTCTGAGCCATGTGGATGAAAGGCTCTTGGTGCTCCAGCCAGGAGTCAGGGCTCTGCCTCTGAGGTAGGAGAGACAACTTCAGGACACTGGTCAACAAGAGACCTCCCAGCTCCACATAATATCAAACGGCGAAAATCTCCCAGAGACCTCCATCTTAACGCCAGCACCCAGCTTCACTCAATGACCAGCAAGCCACAGTGCTGGACAACCTATGCCAAACAACTAGCAAAACAGGAACACAACCCCACCCATTAGCAGAGGCTGCCTAAAATCATAATAAGGCCACAGACACCCCAACACACACCACCAGACGTGAACCTGCCCACTAGAGAGACAAGATCCAGCCTCATCCACCACAACACAGGCACTAGTCCCCTCCACCAGGAAGCCTACACAACCCACTGAACCAACCTTAGCCACTGGAGACAGACATTAAAAACAGCGGGAACTACGAACCTGCAGCCTGCAAAAAGGAGACCCTAAACACAGTAAGATAAGCAAAATGAGAAGACAGAAAAACACACAGCAGATAAAGGAGCAAGATAAAAATGCACCAGACCTAACAAATGAAGAGGAAACAGGCAGTCTACCTGAAAAAGAATTGAGAATAATGATAGTAAGGATGATCCGAAATCTTGGAAATAGAATGGACAAAATGCAAGAAACAGTTAACCAAGGACCTAGAAGAAATAAAGATGAAACAAGCAACGATGAACAACACAATAAATGAAATTAAAAGTGCTCTAGATGGGATCAATAGCAGAATAACTGAGGCAGAAGAACAGATAAGTGACCTGGAAGATAAAATAGTGGAAATAACTACTGCAGAGCAGAATAAAGAAAAAAGAATGAAAAGAACTGAGGACAGTCTCAGAGACCTCTGGGACAACATTAAACGCACCAACATTCGAATTATAGGGGGTCCAGAAGAAGAAGAGAAAAAGAATGGGACTGAGAAGATATTTGAAGAGATTATACTTGAAAACTTCCCTAATAAGGGAAAGGAAATAGTTAATCAAGTCCAGGAAGCACAGAGAGTCCCATGCAGGATAAATCCAAGGAGAAATACGCCAAGACACATATTAATCAAACTGTCAAAAATTAAATACAAAGAAAACATATTAAAAGCAGCAAGGGAAAAACAACAAATAACACACAAGGGAATCCCCATAAGGTTAACAGCTGATCTCTCAGCAGAAACCCTACAAGCCAGAAGGGAGTGGCAGGACATACTGAAAGTGATGAAGAAGAAAAACCTGCAACCAAGATTACTCTACCCAGCAAGGATCTCATTCAGATTTGATGGAGAAATTAAAACCTTTCCAGACAAGCAAAACCTGAGAGAGTTCAGCACCACCAAACCAGCTTTACAACAAATGCTAAAGGAACTTCTCTAGACAAGAAACACAAGAGAAGGGAAAGACCTATAATAACGAACCCAAAACAATTTAGAAAATGGGAATAGGAACATACATATCGATAATTACCTTAAATGTAAATGGACTAAGTGCTCCCACCAAAAGACACAGATTGGCTGAATGGATACAAAAACAAAACCCTTATATATGCTGTCTACAAGAGACCCAATTCAGACCTAGAGACACATACAGACTGAAAGTAAGGGGATGGAAAAAGATATTCCATGCAAATGGAAACCAAAAGAAAGCTGGAGTAGCAATTCTCATATCAGACAAAATAGACTTTAAAATAAGGACTATTAAAAGAGACAAAGAAGGACACTACATAATGATCAAGGGATCGATCCAAGAAGAAGATAGAACAATTGTAAATATTTATGCACCCAACATGGGAGCACCTCAATACATAAGGCAAATACTAACAGCCATAAAAGGGGAGATCGACAGTAACACATTCATAGTTGGGGACTTTAACACCCCACTTTCACCCATGGACAGATCATCCAAAATGAAAATAAATAAGGAAACACAAGCTTTAAATGATACATTAAACAAGATGGACTTAATTGATATTTATAGGACACTCCATCCAAAATCAACAGAGTACACATTTTTCTCAAGTGCTCATGGAACATTCTCCAGGAGAGATCATATCTTGGGTCACAAATCAAGCCTTGGTAAATTTAAGAAAATTGAAATTGTATCAAGTATCTTTTCTGACCACAACGCCATGAGACTAGATATCAATTACAGGAAAAGATCTGTAAAAAATACAAACACATGGAGGCTAAACAATACACTACTTAATAATGAGGTGATCACTGAAGATATCAAAGAGGAAACTAAAAAATACCTAGAAACAAATGACAATGGAGACACAACGACCCAAAACCTATGGGATGCAGCAAAAGCACTTCTAAGGGGGAAGTTTATAGCAATACAAGCCCACCTTAAGAAGCAGGAAACGTCTCGAATAAACAACCTAACCTTGCACCTCAAGCAATTAGAGAAAGAAGAACAAAAAAACCCCAAAGTTAGCAGAAGGAAATAAATCAGAAAACTCAGATCAGAAATAAATGAAAAAGAAATGAAGGAAACAATAGCAAAGATCAATAAAACTAAAAGCTGGTTCTTTGAGAAGATAAACAAAATAGATAAACCACTAGCCAGACTCATCAAGAAAAAAAGGGAGAAGACTCAAATCAATAGAATTAGAAATGAAAAAGGAGAAGTAACAACTGACACTGCAGAAATAAAAAAGATCATGAGAGATTACTACAAGCAACTCTATGCCAATAAAATGGACAATCTGGAAGAAATGGACAAATTCTTAGAAATGCACAACCTGCCAAGACTGAATCAGGAAGAAACAGAAAATATGAACAGACCAATCACAAGCACTGAAATTGAAACTGTGATTAAAAATCTTCCAACAAACAAAAGCCCAGGACCAGATGGCTTCACAGGCGAATTCTATCAAACATTTACAGAAGAGCTAACACCTATCCTTCTCAAACTCTTCCAAAATATAGCAGAGGGAGGAACACTCCCCAATTCCTTCTACGAGGCCACCATCACCTTGATACCAAAACCAGACAAGGATGTCACAAAGAAAGAAAACTACAGGCTAATATCACTGATGAACATAGATGCAAAAATCCTCAACAAAATACTAGCAAACAGAATCCAACAGCACATTAAAAGGATCATACACCATGATCAAGTGGGGTTTATTCCAGTAATGCAAGGATTCTTCAATATATGCAAATCTATCAATGTGATAAACCATATTAACAAATTGAAGGAGAAAAACCTTATGATCATCTCAATAGATGCAGAGAAAGCTTTTGACAAAATTCAACACCAATTTATGATAAAAACCCTGCAGAAAGTAGGCATAGAGGGAACTTTCCTCAACATAATAAAGGCCATATATGACAAGCCCACAGCAAACATCATCCTCAATGGTGAAAAACTGAAAGCATTTCCACTAAGATCAGGAACAAGACAAGGTTGCCCACTCTCACCACTCTTATTCAACATAGTTTTGGAAGTTTTAGCCACAGCAATCAGAGAAGAAAAGGAAATAAAAGGAATCCAAATCGGAAAAGAAGAAGTAAAGCTGTCACTGTTTGCAGATGACATGATACTACACATAGAGAATCCTAAAGATGCTACCAGAAAACTACTAGAGCTAATCAATGAATTTGGTAAAGTAGCAGGATACAAAATGAATGCACAGAAATCTCTGGCATTCCTACACACTAATGATGAAAAATCTGAAAGTGAAATCAAGAAAACACTCCCATTTACCATTGCAACAAAAAGAATAAAATATCTAGGAATAAACCTACCTAAGGAGACAAAAGACCTGTATGCAGAAAATTATAAGACACTGATGAAAGAAATTAAAGATGATACAAATAGATGGAGAGATATACCATGTTCTTGGATGGGAAGAATCAACATTGTGAAAATGACTCTACTACCCAAAGGAATCTATAGATTCAGTGCAATCCCTATCAAACTACCACTGGCATTTTTCACAGAACTAGGACAAAAAATTTCACAATTTGTATGGAAACACAAAAGAGCCCGAATAGCCAAAGCAATCTTGAGAACGAAAAAAGGAGCTGGAGGAATCAGGCTCCCTGACTTCAGACTATACTACAAAGCTACAGTAATCAAGACAGTATGGCACTGGCACAAAAACAGAAAGATAGATCAATGGAACAGGATAGAAAGCCTAGAGATAAACCCACGCACATATGGACACCTTATCTTTGATAAAGGTGGCAGGAATGTACAGTGGAGAAAGGACAGCCTCTTCAATAAGTGGTGCTGGGAAAACTGGACAGGTACATGTAAAAGTATGACATTAGATCACTCCCTAACACCATACACAAAAATAAGCTCAAAATGGATTAAAGACCTAAATGTAAGGCCAGAAACTATCAAACTCTTAGAGGAAAACATAGGCAGAACACTCTATGACATAAATCACAGCAAGATCCTTTTTGACCCACCTCCTAGAGTAATGGAAATAAAAACAAAAATAAACAAATGGGACCTAATGAAACTTCAAAGCTTTTGCACAGCAAAGGAAACCATAA
>NW_021703780.1:26272971-26374258 GCF_005190385.1 Monodon monoceros
CAAATGAAGCAAGTGACAAAGGATTAATCTCCAAAATTTATAAGCAGCTCATGCAGCTCAATAACAATAAAACAAACAACCCAATCCAAAAATGGGCAGAAGACCTAAATAGACATTTCTCCAAAGAAGATATACAGACTGCCAACAAACACATGAAAGAATGCTCAACATCATTAACCATTAGAGAAATGCAAATCAAAACTACAATGAGATATCATCTCACACCAGTCAGAATGGCCATCATCAAAAAATCTAGAAACAATAAATGCTGGAGAGGGTGTGGAGAAAAGGGAACACTTCTTGCACTGCTGGTGGGAATGTGAATTGGTTCAGCCACTATGGAGAACAGTATGGAGGTTCCTTAAAAAACTACAAATAGAACTACCATATGACCCAGCAATCCCACTACTGGGCATATACCCTGAGAAAACCAAAATTCAAAAAGAGTCATGTACCAAAATGTTCATTGCAGCTCTATTTACAATAGCCCGGAGATGGAAACAACCTAAGTGCCCATCATTGGATGAATGGATAAAGAAGATGTGGCACATATATACAATGGAGTATTACTCAGCCATAAAAAGAAACGAAATTGAGCTATTTGTAATGAGGTGGAGGTAGACCTAGGGTCTGTCATACAGAGTGAAGTAAGTCAGAAAGAAAAAGACAAATACCGTATGCTAACACATATATATGGAATTTATGAAAAAAAAATGTCAGGAAGACCTACTGGAGAACGGACTTGAGGATATGGGGAGAGGGAAGGGTGAGCTATGACGGCGCGAGAGAGTCATGGACATATATACACTAACAAACGTAAGGTAGATAGCTAGTGGGAAGCAGCCGCATGGCACAGGGATATTGGCTCGGTGCTTTGTGACAGCCTGGAGGGGTGGGATAGGGAGTGTGGGAGGGAGGGAGACGCAAGAGGGAAGACATATGGGAACATATGTATATGTATAACTGATTCACTTTGTTATAAAGCAGAAACTAACACACCATTGTAAAGCAATTATACCCCAATAAAGATGTTAAAAAAAAAAAAAAAAGATGGCAAGGAATGAACTTTCTGCAGTAGCAGGAGAGAGAAAGAGAGAAAGTAGACCTGGAGGCACCAGAGGCCACATGTGATCCACATACTTGCTTTGCTCACCATTAAATCCACCTCTTGCCCAATTCCTGGCACATCATATAAGTTCAATAAGAAATTAAATAAGTACGTATACATAACTAAAATGCGTATCTCCTGATCTGGTGGTCCCTCTAAATCAGCACAGTGTAGATACAGTGAGTCAAAAATTTGAGTTACATATGTAAATAAATTTTCTTGAAGCCACATCCAAAGATGTTAAAAAAAAAAGTGAAGTTTATTTTAATAATATATTTGGTTTAACCTGAAATATTATCATTTTAGCATATAATCAATATTTTACACGTATCTTTCCTTTCAAACTAAGTCTTCAAAAATCCAGTGTGTGTTTTAAGCCTACTGCACATCTCTGTTCAGATCAGCCACGTTTCATGTGCTCAGTAGTCACATGTGGTCATGGTTACCATATTGGACTCTCAGCCATCTGACCTCTCTCTAAATTTCTCTAATGAATATCTGACCTGGCACACATAGGGAGATGAACATCTGGAAAAGAATGCAGCCAACAACTGCAAGCCCGCTGCATCCCTCACCCCACACCCCTTACGACAAAGTCATCTTTTAACCACTGATGTGTACTGTGCACACAAGTTCCTCTCCATTGGGAGCCTACGTTGTGAGTAACTCTCACTGTTGAGAATGTAAAACAAAACTGGAAGGAGAGGCTTTTATTTCTAAGCCAATATGCCCAAAGGGTAGAAACAATTTTTAAAACATCGTGTACTTGATTTGGAATGTTGAAGGAAGGCGATTGAAGGATTTCTGGTTTTCCATCCTTTACAGGCTCCCAACAAGCCACTGACAATTCCAGGTAACGTAGACAGCCTGTATACACTTACCTGTGTTAGCACTGGCTGGTGACAAGGAACTGCTCCTTAATAAAGCATTCAGGACACATTCTCTGTGGCTACTGGGAATGCCATTCATAAACACGTGTGTAATTTTGAAATTAATCAAATGCATTCCTTGATCTGTGATGCATATGCTGAATAATATCATAAAGTTGTGTGCTAAACATTGTATATTTTCATCTGTAACTTTAGGGATCTTAACTCTACATATAAGTTGGTGGGCTACCCATTCATTCATCCATTCTAGTCATTTATTCATTCCTTCCACAAACCTTTATTGAGCATCCTTGTGTGCGTGGCGTCAGGCTGGTGACTGAAGAGACAGTGACCCGAAAAGCACGGTACCTGTAGTTCTCAGTCTAGGGAGTCTCATTTGGGGACATCACTCTTGTATATTATTTACTCAAGAAATTTTTATGTATAATTTAGGGACACTGGAAAATAAGCTGCTAATCAAACATGGCAGGTGTTTTTGCTAGGTCTGTAGAAGTTCTCTTTGCCAACAGTTTAAGACAAGTGTTCTCTAGGTCCCCCTAAATTCCAAGGGAAGGTCACTTTCATGGTCTGTCCACAGGTGTGCTGTTCAACATTTCCATCAACCCAGTAACAGAATATTAGCAGCTTCCCCCAGCATCTCCTGTCTTCAATCTCTAGGCAATGAAGGGGAAAGGAGGGGTAGGGGAAGGAGAGGTGCCTCATACAGCATCAGTGCCCCCTGCAGCTCTGTTGCAAGCCTTCCCCTGAAGCCATCTTGCTATGGACTTCTGAGGCTTAGATGCCCACTTTTTCTGCTTCCCCAGTGGGATGGGCCCAAACTAGAACTCTGCTGCTTCTTCACTTGCTTGTCAGCATTGTTCCTTTCCCTCACTTGCTCTTTCTCCTAGAACTAGAAGGAGCTCCTTACCACCTTTTGGGTGCCTTCAGGTCTCTAGTTCTCACCTTTTCTTTGGGCAAAAGGGAAAAAATACCCTCTTCCAGTGCACAGCTCTTTCAGAAGAGGTACCCACAGCAGAAGTGCCAGGGTCCCTAGTAATCAGTTCTTTCAGTCTGTTCCACTACCCAGTCTTAGTAGGGTATATCCTTCCTAGGGAAGGGGCTGGGTAAAGGAGGGTCAGAAACAGACCCTTACTGTATATCCTGAATCCCTTGTCTGTTGCCACTTTCTGGCTCTGCTACTGAGTCTAACCCACCTTGCAGACACCTGCGGCCAAAGAGTGAAGCTATTTCTAATAATTTTCTATTACACCACTTCAGTCTGGATTCCATCAAGCACCCCGCCCCCCCTCCGATCCCCTTAAGATGGGCTGGCAGGTACATACATTTAAACTCCAGTGGTAGACAATACTCAAGTATTTGCTCTTGGAGCTCCTTGGCCCTTGGTTAGGAACTTTTTAAAGTGTCTCTCTGTGTGGCAGGTAAGGAGTCTTTGTCTGCCCAGAGAACATGAAGAACTGCCAGGAGGAGTCAACTCTCTCTGTGCCAAGAAACCCTGTTGTGCTAGGTGTGTATACTCCGAGGGTGTTGGAGCCTTGGTGTTCATAAAGTTTAAATAACCAGCTTTTATATTTCCAGCTTTCTGTTATTACAGATATTTAAAATTTCAATTTAACATATTCCCCAAAAGAAGGACATGGAATTGGTGTATTTGTCACAATGGGTCATCATTTTTTTTGTGCACAATCATTGGAACGTACAGACTCTACAATGCCATTGAAAGTGGTTGCTTAGTTGAGAAAGGAGCAAGCATTAGGAAAATGGGAATTTTAATGTATGTGATCATTAAGCTAAGCAGTAAGACATTGATCCATTCTTCGAAAACCTCACTACTTCCTTAGCACTTGCTAGCACCTCACTACTTGCTATGCTCTTTGAATCCAGGCTTTTACTAGGTTCACCTCTTTGACATGGTAACTATATGCTTATCGAGATCATGACATTCAAGGTGTGTTTTTCCTGAAAAATGAGTTAAGAAAGTACGTTATATATATGATCACATATTCTCATTGACTTTCATGGTCATTTTAGAGAAGATTTCCCATACGGAAATTAGTAAGGAAATATATAATAAAATTTCCAACTTTCTATTCCAAGTACATTTTGCTTTGTTAATGTATTACCTTTGTAGCTTTTACTTTCCTAATCGATTTGCCAAGAATTAGGCAGATGAATGGTTGATCCACATGAACTGAAGATAATCTCTCAGGGAGTACACATGTATTACTATGTCCCTGGAGATTCTGCGGACTTCATGGGATTTGCCTATTGGATCAGCACTTCTGACAGTATTAAACCAAGAGTCAACAGAAAATTTTTATTCTTGAAAATCTTGGATGCTATAAAGTGTTCCTGTCACTCCCATTGTGATTTTCTACATTCTGTAAACCTTGGGAACTATCAATTCTTGCTTCGCTGATAACTGAATATTGTTAACCTCTAGGATTTGGGGTCAAGAATTATCTTACCTTTGAGTGACTCAGTTGAGAGTGATGTTGAGTGAGTTGTCTGCGGCTACCTTTCTCTAAGCTGTAAGATGGGTGATTTGGGGGGCACGTGGTGAGAGGCAGCACTTGGCATCTTTCTTAAAGTGAGTCCCAATCTTCCCCAGGTACTTCCATGCAAGATGAGGTCATTTCCAGTTAAGATATTAAATGGTACCCATATCATCTGTAAGTATACATACTAACGTCCTAGTTTCCACTTTATATCACCTCCCATAGGCATCGTGAAAATACAGATGATTAAGTAGAAAAACAATGCACAGTCACTGCTTACCTTCTTATATACCCTCCACTCCTCCCATCCCCAGTGTAGGGAAATAAGACTTGGAAAGCAATGCCAGTGTACCTGCCTCCAGGCATGGCTCCTGTTCCAACCCTTGGACTCTTTCCCAAGTCCCAGTTTTACTACCTACCTGGGAAAGTAAACCACCAAGTGATTTTCTGAACATTTCTGCAAGACTACCTGAAAGGTTCTCCATCAGCCCTGTGTTTATATGCTTGATGCCTTGGAGGGGATTTGGCAAAGCCAAGAAAGACTTATAAATCACCTCTGGGTGACTTGGCCAAAAGTCCAACCGTCTCTTACCCCTGAGTGATTTACTTCGCCATTGATTTCCGGTTCTAGTGTCGGACAGTTTGGTTGAAGAGCTGAAATCCTAACAATCAACTGACCATGGTTTGAAGTAGCAGCAGACTGAAGCCAATGTGTGCTGGGCCTGGTGACAGCCGCTGTGTGACAGAGCTTGCCAGAAGCATGGGGAGAGCCTCAGGTTGTGAGTGTAGGCCTGACCCTTCCAGATGAATGGGAGCTGACAGGAGTGATCTCTGCAGCATGGAGTGGAGTGATGACATGAAAACAGTGACATGTTTGGGACTGAAACACCAGGCACAGAAATGTCACTTACAATGGCCAGAGAAATGACATGGGACTCACACTAACTTTACTTGATTTCAGTTCAAAGATGTCCTTTATGCTAAGAGCTAGCTGGGAGTCATGCCTCGGGAAAACCACTCCCTTCTTGACCATCCCCACCCCAATTTAATCAGAGCTACAAAACCACTGGCATTTTGTGCCATTAAAACTGTCATCCTCAACCCTGGCTTCACCGCAGAATCACCTGAGCATTTCTGCCCTGGCCCCTGGGAGGGGGCTTTAAGTGGCCCTGGGGGATTTAGGTGGCCCTGGGCGTGGGATACAGGATTGACATGCCTTAAAAGCTCCCCCGGGTGATTCTGATTCCAATAGTGGTTGAGGACCACTGCATTAGAGGGCTGAAAATGAAGAATAAATGCCCTGGAAAATGGGTATAATTTTCACTATAATAACACCATGAATCTATATTGCCCAAGATGCTCAAACACTTTCCTGTTTTATTACCTCAACATTATTTTTAAGTGCTGGCACCTGAAGCTAAGCAAGTTTAAAAGAATTAGTTTGACTCATCCAACTAGTCACTTGGTTCTAAGAACACACCTTTTCCTGCCTTTTTTTCTAATGCCCTTTGAGCCAGAAGAATGATTGTGGATCCCAAACAAACAAGGGTCACCTTGACTCTAGCCCAATCTGAACTTTGAAAAGCTGAGAGGAAAAGGTGCATTAGAACTGCTTATTCAATAACACAAAGGTGCTGCCCTTTGTATGTAGAGCTGATGCAGATGTTAGGAAAGGCAAACACTTCGTAAGCCTCATTTTAGCTGAGGTCGTACTTGCCATATTTTTTTCTTTTGGCATTTACATATTCTAACTCAGCTGTGGTGGGGGTAGGTGGGTGAAGACTGACAAAGACCAGAGTGAGTTGGTCCTTTTCTCTTCCACTTACCTGTCTCTCATCTGGGATCTGAGTCCACCCGTGAAAACCTGTCTCCCCCAAAGGATCCGAGAGACATCATTTCCTTAGCAAAACTTTGACGACCTGTATCTTTTCCTAGGGTTATTTACATTTCAAACACTATCTCTAATGTAGACTGAAAATAATGCAGACATGGGAAAACAGGTTAGAAATACAAATAAGTAGAATAGATAGAGATGATAGATTAATAAACTGGTAGATGACAGAGAAATAGACAGATAGATAGATAGGCAGACTTTTCATTGTTTGGGGTGCCCCCATGGAATTCTACAATGTAAGTAACTATCTTTGAGGAGCTCTGAACATTTTGGAACATGAATGAAAACTAATCCTTGCATCTTCCTTCCCTGTGGCCTTACAGGCTAGGAGAGAAAATACACAAGGGAGGTGGAGGTGGGTTAAAGGATTTCAAATTGCATCACTATAACTGACTCCTTAAGTAACTTTCTACCTTAAGTAACCTGCCCAGTAGTAATTGTTCCTGGGACATGAAAGTGAAATTAGGTGTTAATGTGTTAGAAATTGAAAGCAAAATTGCAACTCAAAAATTATTTTTTACCAATCCATTAAACATCAACAAACTATCATTTCTGCTTTGTTCTTTTTAATTAAAAAAAAAAAAAAAAAAAGCAAATAGTGAAGTAGGCTATCTATACTATGAAGAATGGCCGTTTCATTTATTGCTTGTGAGGAACAACACTTTGGATTGAGAAATATGATTGCCATTGAGATGTTATTCTCCAAATATCAAAGTTTTTTTTTAATATAAAAGTTATTTTCTTAAAATAGGCCCAGGGTGTAATGGTGATTAGAAATATGTACCTGATTCATTTTCATCCACCCATGAAAACAGAAGAATAGGTGAAGTCACAAATTTTTCATCGTACCAGTTTTATGTAAGAATTAACCCCAACTACAGCATGGGTAGGATGAATTGAGAAATCTTAGTCACCAACTCACACCCAAACCTATAAAACAAAGTGACTCAGCTGAACAGGTAAGATATGGTAAAATGTTAACAAGTCCACAGTCGCTCCCCTCCACTTTTGCCCCCATCCCCCAAATTCTCTTACAACAGAGAATAGGGTTGTATCATCAATAACTTAGCCTGGATTTGATCCCACTGATTCAGGTGCTCAGCAACCTCTGTTTTCAACTCCATCAGGACCTTTGTTGTGATCCCTCTTTGAGAGACTATGATGCCTAGCCTGCAGTGGCCAGGAGTGAAAGGTCATGAACAGTCACATCTACTATCCTAAGATGTGCATCCAGAATTAGATGGGACAGAGGCAGGAAGGACAGTGAGAGTACTCTAAGACATCCAGCAAAAGGAGACCACAGACTGCTTTTAAATATCCTTGAATAATAATCAACCACCCCAGAGTTAGAAACTGCACAGTGAAATCACTGATCATGTTCAAGAAGATAGATATATTTTAGGAAAACTCTGACTTTCCTGGAATAAAGAAAAAAAAAGTCCAATACCAGACGGGGGGTGGGAGTAGCTAATTTTTACATACCTATCTACCTATCTATTTATTTTTCCAGCTTTTACTGAGGTATAACTGACAAAAATAAAGCTAATTTTAAATAAACCAATTTAGGCTAACTCAGATTTCTTTTCCTGACTGGAAAAGCTCATAATTTGAAAATATTCTACATTAATAGTAAATGGAAAGATGAAATTTATAATGAGCTATGCTGTGAAAAATGTTTTTAACAAACAATGCTCTCCAAAATTTTGAGGTGGCCATGACAGAGGTATTCAATATTGCTGGAAGCAGTGTAAATAGTTAGAAGTATTTTGGAAAACAATTTGTATATATGTGTCAAGAGTCTCAGAACTTTACGTTCAACTTGGAGAAAATCTATTCTCAGGGTAGAATCAGAGTTGAAAACAAAGGTTTGGATTTAAAGAGATTTAGCTCATCATTATAGGTAAAAGGAATAAAAGTGTGACAAAAATAAATAGATGAGATAAATTAACTATTGTACTCTTTCCTAAAGGTTATTATATAGTTATTAAAAATGTTTCCAGGGCTTCCCTGGTGGCGCAGTGGTTTAGAGTCCGCCTGCCGATGCAGGGGACACGGGTTCGTGCCCCGGTCCGGGAAGATCCCACATGCCGTGGAGCCCGTGAGCCATGGCCACTGAGCCTGCACGTCCGGAGCCTGTGCTCCGACAGGCATGGCTCCTGTTCCAACCCTTGGACTCTTTCCCAAGTCCCAGTTTTACTACCTACCTGGGAAAGTAAACCACCAAGTGATTTTCTGAACATTTCTGCAAGACTACCTGAAAGGTTCTCCATCAGCCCTGTGTTTATATGCTTGATGCCTTGGAGGGGCATCAATATTTTGCAAAATTATAAAAGCATGAATATTAATGATAATCCAGAATATGAAATATATATACATAACACGACCCTCAATTTCAATAAATAACCTGAGCCTGATCTATTTTTTTTTTTTTTTTTTTTTTGCGGTACGCGGGCCTCTCACTGTTGTGGCCTCTCCCGTTGCGGAGCACAGGCTCCGGACGCGCAGGCCCAGCGGCCATGGCTCACGGGCCCAGCCGCTCCGCAGCATGTGGGATCTTCCCGGACCGGGGCACGAACCCGTGTCCCCTGCATCGGCAGGCCGACTCTCAACCACTGCGCCACCAGGGAAGCCCTGATCTATGGTTTTTTAAACTTGGAAAATCTTGGATGGATGTTAACCAGTATATCTCATGGTGCTATTAAGGGTTATCTTTCTGTGATGAAATCATAGGTCATTTTAATTTTTTAATATTGTGCCATATATTTAAATTTTTCTATCATAAGCCAGATAAAGTATATCCTGAAAAAATTATGTTTTTAAGTAATAAATAAATATATATATATATTTTTTTTAGGTTCTCTGCTAGATTCTGCATGTTTTTTTTTTTAATTTAATTTTATTTTTTTATACAGGAGTTTCTTATTAGTTATCTATTTTATACATATTAGTGTATACATGTCAACCCCAATCTCCCAATTCATCCCACCACCAGCACCACCCCCACCCTGCTTTCCCCCCTTGGTGTCCATACGTTTGTTCTCTATATCTGTGTCTCTATTTCTGCCCTGCAAACCGGTTCATCTGTACCATTTCACTAGGTTCCACATACACGCGTTAATATACGATATTTGTTTTTCTCTTTCTGACTTACTTAACTATGTATGACAGTCTCTAGATCCGTCCACATCTCAACAAATGACCCAGTTTCATTCCTTTTTATGGCTGAGTAATATTCCATTGTATATATGTATCACATCTTCTTTACCCATTCGTCTGTCGATGGGCATTTAGGTTGCTTCCGTGACCTGGCTATTGTAAATAGTGCTGCAGTGAACATTGGGGTGCATGTGTCTTTCTGAATTACAGTTTTCTTAGAGTATATGCCCAGTATATTATCGGCTAAATTCAATAGCTAGTTTCCTTGCTCTGAGAAGGTAACAAAAAATTTTAAATAAAGCCATAAAATGTCAAATGATTAGTACAGGGAATGAATCCTCTGGAAATTCAGAAGAGAGAGGACTAGTTGCTCAGGGAAATTGGAATATCTCATTAGACATAGTTGAGGTCAGTTCAGAAGGCCTTGAATGTCAGACTAAGGAATATAGACCTTATTCTGGTGCAAATAGAAGTCCTTGAAGCGACTGTACAGCCCTAGTTAATGAATATCCTTCTCCCTTAAAGCTAGTACCTTGAAAATTTATATGCATATGTGTATTCATATCCAAGCGTATGTACCCTGAATGCATTCACCCTTAGGAAATAATGCGTCTATAAAGAAGAAACAGGAAGAATAATTATGGCATTCGTTCATTAGGGTCCATTTACATTTCCATAGTCAGCTAAAAAATCATCCACTTATTTAAATGGAAATCTTCTCAGTCTATTACAGTCATTACTCGGCAGTAAGAGATAACTAGTCTGAATCTCACCAGTAGGGAAAATTGCATAGTCTGTTGCTTCTCTTAGGGGTCACTATTACTCAGTGTTTGAGGAAAAGAAATTGCAGTTCTTTGGGAAACAAAATGAACAGTTAGTGAGTACCTACTATGTGCAAGACCGTTGGATGAATTCCATATGTAAACTCATTTACTCCTCACAGCAACCCCTCAAGGTTGGTATCTATAATTCATGTATTTTTTTTTTATAATTCATATTTTAAAGTAAAGGAGTCTGAGAAAGATGTTAAGAAGGTGAAGTAACTGGCCAATATGAATCTAGATTTAAAGCGAGGACTGATTTTTGCTCACCTTTCAGTGTGAGCCAATGGATGATAACTTATCACACTAGAGCACCCCCATTAACTGAAGCATTTTCTAACGTCGTTGAATTATATATTTTTGAGAATATGTCTGTAGATATGCAATATGTACATATGTGTCTATATGGGTATAGTGTACATATATAGCTGTTTTACACCAATGTGTTTATGTGTGATATACAGACATGCATTATAGTAACTTGTTACTATAATTATATTATACATGTAAGTATAGCAACAGATTGAGCGTTTATTGTGCTATGCTTTTTATATGCATGTGTTGTATATCACTATATAAAGACATCAAATAATGCATAAATATAAATTCTATATGGATGCATATGCATATACAGTTGACACAATTATATACAAAATAGATTAAAACATTGATATACACACGTACACATGTAACACTTTTTCCCACTGTCTTTATCTAGAAAAGAAAATGGCTGGACTATTGGAGAACCTATGTATTCATTGAGGAAACGTTACCCGTCACCACAAAATGAGTTCTGACTTTAACTGCAGGATTGCAGCCCAAAGAAGAGAACTGATGCTTGTCAGGAGTCCAGAAGCCAAGAACCCCTACGAATGACCAAGAATCCCAAGTGTAAAGATGAAGGGACCTCATTTCTCCTTCCTCCCATCCCTTGGACCCTGCTCACCCAACACCCACTCCACCAATCCTCACCCGTGAAAGTCCCCAGTTGGAGGAGGAGAGGCAGAGCCCCTTCAGCTCTGACTCGAATTCTGTTCTATTATATACTCAAAAGATCCACTCTCAATCTGGGCCCTGCAGGGAAAGGACAGTCCCCTGCTAGTTAACTTCATTCGGCTCTTTATTCAACAAAGCGATGTAGCATTTTCATCAGTGAACCAACCGAACAATCAGCCCTGCACGGAAATAAAGCGTCAGCTTTACAAAAAATAAAGCATCTTCGAGGGCAGAAAAGAGCCCTGGGTGGGAGTGTGTGTTTCTACACAAAGGCTGGGGAGGCCGAGCTGTCACTCCTTTTCTTCCTCCCACTACCCCATGCATAGCACCAGCTCTGGCGTGAAGGGAGATTTAAAAGCAACTAAGTACATAGAAACATTTCGCATTCATTATCTGGAATTTCTGCTACTGGGTGACATATCATTAGTCCTAGTGTAAGGCAAGCTTTAAAAACGTAATTACTTAATCATGCAGTTAGCTTCCCATCAATCCTAGCAGCATTTGTTCTTAACTACCTTTTAAGAACAAAATTAGGAGTAATTTGTAAACAAAAGTAATTGAAGAAAGGCAGATATTGCCAAGGTGTTGACAGCGTTAGCAGACATTATTGTTTCCCTTAATACCACCATAGCACTGCAGTTAGGTATAGGTGGCTGGCACAAGGCAGCACTAGGGAATTAGGAGGTGGCCACATGAGGAGGGGGGCACTAGGCAAAGTGGTCCTTCCCTAACCCGTACAGGCATCTAACTGTAACAGGTAGGTGGACTCTCTTCTCCTACATTGGTTTGATGACTTGGAGATTTATGGTACGATTTAACATGTTTAGCATGACCATGAAAATAATCTCATTTTTCATACCCTCTTATCAGATCTAGTAAGACCCACTCAGACAAGTCTGAGTGGTGATGTAAAAGTTGGAGGCCAAATTTTTCTCCAAAGGAGCTTTGCCTGTCTTTATTTCTGGCTACCTGTAACAAGTTCAGAGCGTACATCACTTCTGGGCCAGATGGTGTGCTAAACACTTGAGAACTGGTGGTGAGGAAGAACTGCATCCCATTTTCAAGGAGCTCATGATTTAGCAGAGAGAGAAAAATGGAAATAAAATGTGATCAGAAAGACTTAAACCAAGTGTTGTAACAACCCAACAGTTAGTTTCTGACTCTGCCTGTTGGTATTGAGGTTTTATAGAACCTCGAGCAGAAATCATGAAGAGATATGAGTCTTGGAGTACAAACAAGAGTGTCAGATCCAGGAATGAGGCTGTTACCATCCTTACTTTATAAAGTAACTGAGTCTGAAATGGATCAAATAACTTACTGGAAATCACACACATCAGGAATGGTAATGCTGGCATTCAGACTCAGGTACTTATTTTTATTATCACTGTTGTTGTTATGATGAAGACAAGTCCAAACATCTTTCCAGGATCCACTAGAATTCAACAGAAGGAGTCCCGAACCCAAAATCAGAACACCGAGCTTCAATTCTGCCTTGAAAGCCTTCTACTGGGTGACATTAAGCGAGTCTGAGCTTTGGTGTCCCATCTATAAAAATTTTTACCTTGGGACCTTTCTCTCATTCCAAGGATCTAATGGAAGTAGTGAAAGTAAAAGTGCTTTGTAAATTTTAATTCAGAAGTAAAGTATCCATACTGTAGGATTCCATTTATATGGAGTACAGGAACAGGCAAAATACCCTGCGGTAATAGAAATTAAAATATGCTTGTCCCTGAAACGTTAAGAATTGCCCGAAAAGGACACAGGGAACTTACTAGGTGAATGAAAATGTTGTATATCAATTGTCAATACTCATCAAGTTGAACAATTAAAACCTGTGAGCTTTATTGTATATAAATGATGCCTCAAAAATTCCATTGAAAAATAAGATACGATTATTCCTAACAAGTGTTTTTTTGTGGAAACTAAATTTTCACATCAGTTGCTGCCATCTTCGAAGGGAGTTAAAGTCTAATGTACAGACTGGATCCTCTAAGGGATTCACCTCATATACCATTAGAAATAGGGAGAGAGCTCCTAACCTTACATCTCGAATTTAATTCAAAGTAGGTATCATCTCTTCTTTACATCCTTAAGAACCAAAGCATTAGGAGTCATCATGAACTTCTAGGTTACTGTCTCTAGCATGTAAGTGAAAGTTGAAAACTCATTTCTCTTTATATTTTTCAATGGGGAAAAAGTCAGAATTTAAATGTATCAACCTGAGAATGTATCGACTTAACATTATTAAGTCTGGTTTGGGAATAGATATAAGAGAGAACTTTTGATCCACTGGCATATAAGACAACAGAAATTATTACCAAAGCCAGTATGGTGTCTTTATACATCATTTTGGGCTGGGTAAACTCGAGAAATTTTTACTCTCTATAGGGTTTTATGATTCTAACATAAGCAAAAGTAAAAAAAGTATATTTGTCTTGAGTGCTCAAGGCATTTGATTTTCTGAATTATTAGAATTTGGGGGTTAGATTTTATATATATATAGAATGGAATAGTATTCAGCCTTAACAAAAGAAATAAACCCTGCCATTTACAACAACATGAATGAACCTGGAGGGCATTATGCTAAGTGAAATAAGCCAGACACAGAAATATAAATATTGCATGATCTGACATATGTGGGCTTCTAAAATAGTCAAACTCATAGAAGCAGAGTGTGGAAGGGTGGATACCAGTGTCTGGGGGGAGGGGGTGAAGGAGAAATATTGGTCAAGGGATACAAAGTTTCAGTTTTACAAAATAATTTAAGTTCTAGAGATCCAACGTACAACAATCTGACTATAGTGAAGAGTACTTTTTTGTATACTTGAAATTTCCTAAGAGGGTAGATCTTACACACACACACACACACACACACACACACACACACGTTAATTAGCTTGATTGTGGTGATTATTTCACAATGTGTATGTATATCAAATCATCAATTGTATACCTTAAATATATAAAACTTTTGTCAAATATACCACAATTAAAAGTAAAAGAAGACTTCTATTTAAACATGGGGGAAAAAAAAAGAATTATTGGGTCAAGTCTTCATAGTCAAAAGCAAATCAATCAACAAGTTACCACGGAATGCCTGCTATAAGCCCAGAAGAGCAGAATTAAAAGGGTTGAGATAATTATCCAGATAATTATCCGGCTCCAAAGTGACTTTTATTGCTTACATAGATCATCTGGGCAGAAGGAGGTTTATCCCTTTTAATTATCTTTAATAAAGCTAAATCACTATGTTACAAGACTGGTCTACTTCTTAAAAAGATTAAATAAAAATTACTCACAATAAATGTAAACACTTTGGCTGGGACCTTCAGAACTTGAAAAAAGAAATGCATCAGCTAAGGTTTTTGAAGCCATTCAGTTAGGCGAGTCTTGAAGAACACTCCAATCATGAGAATTGCTCAACATTCACAATAAAAACCTTAGTTTATTGCCTCGTCTTTAAAAAAAAAAAAAAGTTAAGTTGACCAGCAATGGCCAAATTAAAACTACCTGCACCTGTGGACCAGGTTGGCCTTCGGAGTAAGCCGAGCATTTATGGGAGACCTAACTGCCTCTCCGATGTTATGAGCAGCTCAGGGCAAACCCTTGTCAAAAATAAAAATCTCCCATCTAGATGCCATAGTAAACACCTCCTCCATGACCATCATCATCATCACCATCACTTATTTTTAAAAGTAGCTTCACATAAGGCTCTGTCATTCTTTGATGTTCAATATTGTGTCTCTCATGTCTTTACAAATACAGCACGAATAATATGATTGGAAAGAGTGATCCATGGCATTGAGGTTGACGTTGACGTTGAGGTCTTGGCTCCTTGTCCTATCACTTTGCTCTTTTCCTTGACAGGCAGCTTATTTTACTGACAGAGTCCAGTGTCTGGAGAGAGAAGGTGCACTGAGAGAGAGAAGACAGATGTGGTGGACAAGTTTTCCTGCTGTGGAACACATGAGAGGTGCATTGGGATTAAGGAATGGTGTGGATCTATGTTTCTGCCCAGGGAACATACTGTTCAGAAAGCAGAAGGACTGGTTTCGTAGGTTTATCCTCCAAATGTATAAGCAAACAATTGGTACTAAATGTTCCATGATCTTAGTACATTTAGGAGACTCACTCAACATCAGTGAATCAATTAATCTCCTAATATTTATTGTGCTGAGCTGAAACTATGGCAAATAATACTAAGAATTTACATTTGTGTGGGCTCTAGATTTACAAATTACTTTTGAGTAGAGTCTACTTTCTCTCTAGTTCTCAATACAACTCTGTGAGTTGGGCCTTATTCTCTTAGTCACATCACAGAAGAAGAAACTCCAGTTTGAAAGCTGTTTGGATTTCACTGGGTTGCAGAGCTGGTTAGCATCCGGACCTGGGTTTGAGCTCGTGTTTCAGATCCACACTTATACCCAGTCATCGTCACAGGTGAGAACAGAGGCTTAAGATGCAGGCTGTGAATTCCAAGAGTGTGTGACCCAGTTGGGATGACACCACAGTGCTTGAGAAACAGGGACAACACAGTGACGAATAGTGAGTGGATTAGAAGGGGAGACGGTCTGAAGGTAGCAAGACCTTGAGAGGTGAGGACAGCCTTCCAGAAAAGATGAGCTTAGGCTGTGCTATTTGACTGAACTTGGGGACTGGAAGGATGATGAATCCAAAATCTTATTATTTGTGTGTCTTAGGTTGGTAATTACCACTGTAGGGAATAATTCTAGTGAAAAGTGAACATTTGCATGGTGCTTTGCTGTTATAAGATACAGTGATTTTCTTTAGTCAAGGATAAAAACTGATTTAGACAAGAATGATGAATTTAGATTTGAATGGGTTGAGTTTAAGGAGGTGTTATAACATCCAAGTGAAAAATGATCAGGTGCGCCTCAGCTTTGGGTGAGAAGTCAGAGCTTCAAACTGTAACACTGCGATCTCTTGGGGGGGCAGAAACCATTTTTAAAAATTCATCCTATTTTCTCACAGCCATCTTTTATCTTGAGCTTCTATCCATTTGCCTGGCATGTACTGGGGCTAAATAAGTATGTATGAATTGTTTGAATGAATCAATGATGGATTTAATTATTATATCTGCTCTCTTACCTGTAATAACAATAACAATACCAAAGGTGGCTGAAGCTAAGAGAGATGATTTCAAATAACAAGAAGAAATGTATACCATTCACTATGGTTTTCTTGTTCTCTTCTTGATTTGTTTTCATGGGAAACTGTGTTTTGGGGCACACTATTTGCTGCAAGTCAGATCTCATCTTTTGTTGTGGGAAGATCAGAGAACCCGCTAAAAGCAACATGGATCGAATACAATTCCTTCGCGTGTAGTGTTTTCTGTTTGTTGGCTTGTTGTTTTTACATTTGTTCCCAGAAAAATATCGAGACCCTTCTACCTCTTCCAGGATTCCCAAATGCCTTGCAATTAACAGACCCTCCTGATCTCGGAGGATGGTTCTTGCTTAAAAACTGTACAATGTAAATGGTATCGGGTATTTAATGAAAAGCACTGAAATTGCTCTATGGTGCCTCAGATTCACTGCTGAACATGTCATGAGGCAACATTTTATAGGCGTTGTAAAATCTTCTTACCCCACACAGCTGCATTACCCAAAATTAATCAAACTGCAGGGCATCTGAAACTCACTCTGTAACAGTAATAGGCTTTGCTGCTTAAAAAGTGGTTATGACTAATGCACAAAAACAATTATCACGAGACTTAATTGCCAAGAGCTGAGATATATACAGATAGACAGATAGAGATTGATTCATTCTCACTGAAATTTGAGGCATCACTAGGAAAAACTAAGAGATTTTCAAACTTTACAAGATCATGAAGCAGAACTGGGAAAAATGTTTTTAATCTGTCAGTCTATATATAAAGATTTTTATTGGCATTATTTTTAAAGCATTGTTTTTAATATACTTTGGGGGTTAATTGGGAAAAGTTTGAAAAATATATATGAATAAAACTACCCCAGAGGCTGGCCCTACACCACCAGGAGATAACGTGAGGATAGAGACAGGAATGGAATCTAACAGACTTAGTTTCTATTCATGGCTTGTCCCTAGGCAATCCCTTTATCTCTCTAGGTCTTGGCTTCTTTCATACAAAGAAAACTTTGGGCTAAGCATTGCTGGGGACCTCTTCCTGTGCTAACCTTCTATGATTTGACCTTAGATGATCTAAAGTGGAAATAGTTTGCTGTCTACCTTGTCCTTCTCCTTCTGAGAGGGGAAGATGAGAAAAGGCTCAGTGAAAGAGGTAATACTGTACTTTGCCATCAAGGGTTTTGGTGTGAAAGAAAGTGATCTTGAGCATTTAGATAGAATGGACAGTCTGGTAGAGACAGTATGGTGGGGAAGTACAGAAATGGTTCAAGAAAGGATTGGAAAGGTACACTGCCCTGATGTTGGAGAAATTTACAGTTAATAATAGTCTTGACTTCCTTCAGTGAGTGTGGCAAAGAGTTTCTGGCTGCTCAGCAAAGTTCATATTGTCCTCTCCTCTCTGGCCTCATGATTATTCTAGATGTTCTAGCAATGGAATGTGGAGTGAAGGTGATGCACCACTGGTCCACAGAACCCTTCCCTGGCTCCACCCTGCTCTTTTCTCTTGGCTGACCAAAGGAAGATATCCCCAGTGGAAGCCCTGAGTGATCAAAGAAAGCCCCCATCAGCTTGGGTTTCTAGATGAATGCATGGAGCAGAGCCACCTTGCTAACCCCAAACCGCTCAGCACTGTGAGATGAGCAAGAAATAAATTCAAATGAAGTCTGAACATTGCATATTCGCAGAGTAGTTCCTGATCAACATAATCAACTGTCACGATTCACCACCTAGAGCATAATGGCTATGGAGCGGTGGTGACAGAAGGCAGAGTCCAGCAGGTGGTGAGAGGAGAAAATGGTTCATGATGTAAAGCAGTGAGGATGGACTCCATTTTCATGAATTTCAGCAGTGAAAGGGCAGAGACTGAATGGGTAGAAGAATTAAGGAAGGGAGATAACTGAGCGAGTTGAGAATATTGTTGAGAAGCTAATGGCTATGAGTTCCAACTCTGGGATCAGACGACCTGAATTTGTTTTCTGGATCCAGCTTAATTAGATACGTGACCTTACACAGTAATGCTTGATATACATTATCCTCATAATGACACTATGAGGTGACTACTCCCATTAATCCCATTTTAGAGAGGAGGAAACCATGGCTTAGAGCAGCCAGATGTATTACCCAAAGTCATTTGTGGCAAACAGTAAATCTGCCATTTAAACCTAGGTCTCTCCAACCCAAAAGCATAAGAGCTGGTGCATGGGGAAGGTTGAAATTTGTCAGGCACTGGAACAACTAACAAGACACCTCTGAGATTAGGCTGAAAGTTCAGAAGACCCAATTGTTCTCCAGTTGAGCTGGCCTGTGCTATCTGGGAACACTGACAGGAA
The DNA here is from genome assembly GCF_005190385.1 of Monodon monoceros. NCBI lineage: Eukaryota > Metazoa > Chordata > Mammalia > Artiodactyla > Monodontidae > Monodon > Monodon monoceros. Next base: position 26,291,789 of record NW_021703780.1, read on the forward strand.
GGAGAGATAGTCAGAGGCCTCTGAGCACAAAACACCATCGGCACTTTGATCACTGAGTCCATCACTGCCCCACACCACACGAGGTGAATCTAATGTCCCTCGCCACAAAGAAATCCAGAAATAGCTACAGGAGGCTGAAAGATTAAGTCACCCCTGACTCACAGCTCTGTCTCTAGAAATCAGACACAAGTCAATCAATGCTGCATTTTATTAGTACCTTTTCTGTTAATGTAGAAATCAAAGTCGCTAGGTAGCCCCTATAGTTTATAACTGGGTGGTCTTAATGGGCTCTGGTTGGTTCGATTTGGTCTTTTCTGTGGCTTCCGCTGCTCCTGTAATCCTTGGCAAGGCAAAGGCCTATGATCCAGTGACAGGCTTATCCACTTACATGTTAACTGAACATCTACTGTGGACGAGGCAGTTTGCTCGGAAAGTAGAATCCAGGGAAAACTAAGACATGGCTCCTGTGTTCTAGTGAAGAAGGTGCACAAGTAAAAGGCCATCTAGTCAAGGTGTAAGGCTAAGAGCATGGAGCTAGAGATGGGATATATTGTATATATATGTATATATATTGTATATATATTGTGTGAATTTGGGCAAGTTACCTCACCTCCCAGTACCTCTGCTTTCTCAACTGTAAAATGGGAAACTGCCCCATAGGGTTGTTAAATGATTAAATGTTAAAACAATGAAATGAAATTAAATGCCAATAGAGAAATTAACCATGTAAGGCTAGTTGGCTTTGTCACTCTCGGCTTCCCATTGGAGGTGATAACTGAAGACTGAGTAGGCATTCACAGAAAGTCAAAATTGTGACAGCCTTCTCGGCAGGAGGTGACATGTACTCGGAAGCTATGAAAGAACCTGTTATTAGGGCAACTCCGAGAAGTCCCATCAGCTAGAGAGTCATGCGTCCGAGGTAGATGATATAGATGTGGCTGGAAAGGAAGAGAGGAGGCAGCTTATAAGGAGCCTGTAAGTCTGGTTCAGGATGTAGACTCATTCCTAGAGGCAGGGAGAGCCACAGACAGCCTGTAAGCAGGACAGTGATGGTCAGATGCCCGTGGATTGATAAGGGTTCAACAGCCCCAGGAGCTGACTGAGGTAGGGGCATCTGGGGAAGAGGCACAAATGTCTGCTGACTCCCAAGGACTTGCTTTTATGTGCCCTGTAGGTATGAGCAGATACTAAAAACTAGAAATATTCACACAGCACTTGAGAAAAGTGAAGACTTCTATGGCCCGGTAGCCACCTGCGATTTCACCCCTTTTCCCAGCCTCCTATAAACTGAGAGCAGACATGAGGTCTCTTCCATGCCTGTCCTGATGTACCATGAGGGCAGAGCACCGAATTCAGTGCAATGGAGTTAGGAAAGTATAACAATAGGCCAGGCATTTGTCCTGATAATGTTATATTCTAAGTGGAGGAGAGGAAAGAAAACCACACAAACTTCCATAGAAACATATGTGAAAACTGCTTCCAAAGGAAGTGAGTTCAGCATCTTTGGCAGTGTCTCTTCAAAGCCCAAGTCTATAGGCATCAGAATTAGCTGAACAGTTGTTTAAAATGCAGGTAGCTGAGCTCCACCCAAGACCTGATAAATCAGATTCTGCATTTTAAACAAGCATCTCAGTCAACCTGCAACACACTAGGTAAAACATTCCATATTTTAAATAATTTTGTATGATTATATGCATCTGTAATCAAAGAACTAGAAGTACTGTTACCTGTTTGGGACTGTTCTGTTTCCTCAACTTTAGGGAAGAATGATTCTTATCATTTTAGGAAACTCTCATGCCTCTCTCATGGGGCACTCAAACCTCTTAATCTTGTGGACCAAAATTAACCACTACAGATAAGAAAACCAAATCAATGATTGGTTTGAAAGCTAAGAAACTTCAGTATTTTCTCAGCATAACTGTAATGTTTGGAAGAGAACCCTGCTTCTTCTGAAATGGCTTCCATTTAAGAACAGCCATTTGGCTTTTTCCCAGCCAATATTTTTGTCTACACAGGCCAGATACTAGGTGCTAAATCCATGTATTATAATGAAGAATAAGATCTGATCTCCACACTGGGGAAGACACAGTCAAAATTTCCTTCTTTTTTGGTCAGAGAAGGAGATGGCGTTGGAGAAAGACATGTAAATCATATCAGATGAGCACAAAATTAGAGATATGTTACAAGGACTCTGGGATCCCAGTAGTAGAAAATCTCAACGTATCAGGAAAGGCTTCATGGAGGAAGTAACTTCTGAGCTGATGCTAACAGTGGAATATGGATGTGTCAAGTGCAGGAAGGGAATTGCAGACAGAGCAACTCCCATGGGTCAAAGCCTCAGGAAAACATTAGTCTCTGTGTTTCCTGTGAAGGCCCCTAAGACCCATAAAACTTGTTCATAAAACTTAGATGGTCTGACGAAAATAATCTTAACCAATATCAGATTGGTACCATTTTACATGTGAATAGGCATACTGTTCCTTCAAACATCAAAAAATGAGAATTAACCCAAATAATTTCACTTGAAATCAATTAGCATTCTCATTTACTTTATCCTGATAAAGGAAAAGCCTACATTTTCCTTACATTTAGAGACATTATACTTACAAAAAGAGACATTTCAAGACATCCTATATAAATTACTAAAAAGAAAAATATTATACCGTAATTAGGTTAACTCCATTTTCTCACTTCTCCCTCTGGCCGCCTCCTTCCCAAACAGATCACTTTGTAAAAAGTAGCAGTTATTCAAAACAAAATATGTTGGAGTATCTTGCAGCCAAATGAAATGGATCGACAAGGCACGTAATAGAAGCTGACCTCAAATTGATAAATTTGTCCAGTAAAAGCAATGTAGCTTGAGCAGCTTTTGTTCATCATTTTAAATGTTAATGGTTATATGCTTCTTTACTCTTGAGATATTTGTGACTAATGGTGTGATGCTATTTAAATTCACAACGTTCATTAATTTCAGCTGTTTTTCATCATTAGGAAAAATAATTCAAAAGAAACTTCAATATTTCCGAGAGCAACATGTGAAACAACACCAGAGTGCAACCAAGCACAGGAAGCCCCTTCCACAGAATCCATTCTGCTAAAACCAAGCCTTCAAAGAGGACATCCTCTGGGTAATGTCTGGGTTGTATCCAGATTTCCAAAGACTTAAAATGAAAAGAACTCTTCTAATTCCTCATTTCAACTTGGTATCAGAATATGATTAGTCCTGTTGTAGTTATGATTAGTAATATATAAAGGCTACATTTATGCCCCATGCAAAGGAGTGACTTTCCCCCTTGAGTCCGTGGCTGACTCAAGTCTATCATAATGTTCACATTTTATAACAGGAAATAGAAAGTTAATTGATAGCTATTTAGAGCCTTTTTTAAAAAACCTAGTTAGACAATGAAGAGTTACTTTGTGTAAGATTAGAAAGATCATAGAAAATAATCTATTAGGACTGACTTCCATATTCATTGCTGAGCCAACAGACTACTGGCGCTAATTGTTTACTTAAACTAAGTCATTGAAACTCCAAGCCAAAATGGTTTCCATAGTTTAAGATTGGCTTCAGCCTTTTACCTCCCAGAATTGATGGGCAGGAAGGTTCCACAGGATATCAACTCTATTTGCCCCCCTTTCTCTAAAAAAATCTTAATGTTATATGAAGTCAAGAGTCTTATTTTATTTTTGTTCTGTTCTACATAATCCTGCCTTTATTCGTGTTTATGTATGTGGAAAGAGCTACATTCATAGCCATGCTTATCTATAAACTCATTGACTTGTTCACAGAATAAGATTTTAAAAACCACAGTTTTTGTTACCAGATACTTAAGCAGTAAGTAATGTGCTAATATTAGGTACACACTACTGCTAAAGTTAATATGTGCATAACAAATGAGTTAATCAGACTTGGGTCATCTTGGCATGTTAAGAGGAAGAGCTCTCACTCTTTGATGACCAGTTAATCAATGAACTGTCCTATGTTTTATAGTCATGAATATCTAACTAACCTGGATGTAATATACATATCTACAGAATCACGTTGACCTAAGAAAGCAGTCACCAGCTGAACTGCCTGCTGATAAGATGAAACTCATTTGCTCGATTAACAATAACAATAAAATACTGGAATAAAGATGCCTGAAACTGCAAAAAGAACAAGAGGGGAAGCATTAGCAGAAAGAGCCGTGGAAGATAATGCTCGATCAGGCTCTTAGGAGAGACCACTGAGCTCAGCTCCGGAACGTCCAGAACCGTATGGCTGACGTCTTCTTGAATTTGAGCCAAGTGTATGTGAGGGAACTGCACCTGCTTCTGTTTTGCAAAATGAAAACAAAAACGAAACAAGAAACAAATCTGAAATTTAGGAAAAAGGAAAGCAAAAAAAAAAAAAAAACAGAGAGTGAGGGGCCAGTGGGGCCAGTGATACTTAATGGACCAGATTTGGCATCAACAGAATGGTTGGAATAGAGAGTGAAAGTTTTGGCAAAAGAGACGGTTTTGCTCAACTAATGCTGCATTGTAAAACATCCCAAACTTAGTGGCTTGAAAACGACAACTGGTTATCTCCCACAGTTTTATAAATTGAGTGCGCTCACGTGGGAGGTTTTTGCTTGGGGATTCGCATGAAACTACAATCGTATGTTGTGACTGGGACTACAGTCATCTCAAGTCTGGACTAGACTGGAAATCTGGGATGACTCTCTCATGCCTGGCGGTTGAGTTAGCTGGTGGCTGGGAGGTAACCTGGATCTGTCACCTGGGGTGCCCTACGCATGATTCCTCCATGTAGCTTAGGTTTCACACTGTGTGGTGGCTGGGAATATTCCAAGAAGAACCATTCCAAGAAATCCAGGTGAAAACTAAGGAATCTAAGGACCTTGCCTCTGAAGTCCCAGATCGTTACTTCTGCCACAGTATATTGGTCAAGCAAGTGACTAAGTGAAGCCTAAATTCAAGGGGAGGGAAAACAGGGCTCACTCCCTTGACACGGAACAGCATGTGAAGAGGAACTGATAGGAGTCATCATTGAAAGAAAGGAAATTGATAGTAGAATTAAAAGAAAAGGAAGTGATAGTAGTCATCATTGGAGACTCTCACAGAAGCTTTGTTTTTATCCTGAACATGCTAAATACAGTCTGTAGATCCCAAATGATGGGTGTGGATTCTATGCATGTCGATGTGGCCACAAATATTGATCACAAAGGGAACATACAAATGATATCATGTCACCTCTCCACTCAAAACTAACCAATGGTGCCACTGTACTGAGAATAAAATTCACATTTCTTACCATGGCCCGTGAAGCCTATATGGTTTGCTTCATTCCAACTTCTCTGACCTCATTCCCTCCCACTCTTTCCCATGCTCCTTTTGCTCTAGCCATGATGACTTTCTTGTATTTTTCCCAACAATCAAAGCAATCATTCCCACATTATAGCTTTGTCAACTTCTACTGCCTATTCCTGGTAAACTTGGCTCCCAGATCTTCGTACATCTCATTCCTTCACTTGGTTCAAGTTTCTGTGCAGACACCTCTTCAGAGAGGACATACCTTGACCACCCTCTTTAACTGATCACTACTGTGTTCCACTCACCCATTGTCATGGCACCACCATCTGATACAACCTTGTTCATCTGTCTGTTTAGTCTTAGGTATCAGTCTCCCACCATCTGACTATGAGATCCATCAGAGCAGGCACCTTACCTGCCTTATTCATGTTCACATCCCCCGATCTGAGAACAACGTCTGACACAGTGTGATGCTCAGCACATATCTGAATAGATGAATGAAGGTGGACCATGCCCAAGTTTTCTTAATTGGTTATAATTAGAAATGATCTAAATATCCTTAAAAATGATGTGAGCCTTATGTATAATTCATTCAACTGTCAATTTGACCTATGACTATCCATATGAGATGTAATCGAGAAGGAAGAGTCTGGCCTATTACCTTTACAGCTCTAATATGTTGGTTTGTGGACCCCTATTACTGCCACACTTTGCAAGGGGGCTCTCTAATGGCCTGTGGCTTTCTTTGTTTCTGTTACCATACCCCAAACAAAACAATACAAAATGAAACAAAATATTTTTCTGTCTTTTTCTTTATCTAATCCAATACAGTCTTTAGAAAACTAAAGATGGAGGTCTTAAAGAGAGATGACAGGAAAGGTAGCATTCACTATCTCTTTTAAAATTATTTTTTCTATTCATATTTTGGATCCCATATTTGTCTCCCTGTTCATTATTTGATGACTGTTGCCTTAAAATCTACATTACAGCCTCAGTGGACTACATATACTTCCCTTAGAAACTTAGCTCTATCCCTACTTTGCACCTTTCTGGAATTCTTTTTTCCTCCCTTATTCCTCCAGCTAAGTGCCTTTCACCCCTGAACCCCTGTTTCATATATATGCTCATTTGGAAATACTCACCCTAAACACTATCCCCACCTCCCATTTTCCAACCTTTTCTGGATTAGGTCTTATGTTATTAAGTATAGTACAGTAAGGTAAACGCTGTCTCTTCACCCAGCTATGAGTTTTTTTGGAGGCAGGGACATTATCTTATAAATTTCTAGAATATTAATGTCAAGTCTAGTGCCTGGCACATAATACACACTCAGTAAATGCTTACTGAATTGGATAAAATTAAATTGCAACAAAGTGAAAAGAAGAAAGCAATAGGGAATGGGGACTGTGGTAGAAAATGTCAAGAGGCTAAGAATACACTGGCCTCTTCCTTTTATACACACTAATTTTATGAGTTCAGGCCCAATTATATGTGCTTTTCTAGAAATGTCAGCATTGTCAAATATGTTAAGAAAAGAAATTGAAACTAGAGTTACTTAGAGGGCAGGCATGAAATCAGGCATTTTTTACACTCTTCTTCTGCCACACCCATTATTCCTCCTTGTGTTCATTTGCATTTTTCTGGCTCAGTCTGTGGGTTGCAGGTGCAGAAAGCAGGCACCAGGTGCATTATATAGAATTCTTCATTATCTCTGACAAAAGATGCTATCTAGCCATGTACTTTTATAATTGTAAATGCTCTTCTCTTTTTGTATCTATTTAGATACCTCTGCATTTATGAAATTATATTTTTGTGTCTATTTTGGGCGAATGTCTTTCATAGGCACATAAAAATTGAGTGTGATATCCATCTCCAATATATGGAGACGTTATTGGCAAGAAAAGTTTTTACTTTAAAGGGAACGGATTGATATTACATTTTGAGCAATTATATACATAATACTTCCAAAACATTGCTAACGTGGCGCTTTTCCACTTTTTTTTTTTAAACAAAATGAAAACAGAAGCAGTCTGCTAGAGAGTTAAGTCTGACTTTGTTCACTGCACACACAGAGCAATTTGAAACTGCACCTAAGCGACCTTCAGCTCAGCACAACCATCCATCACCCTGTTAATAGCGCTCTTCTGGGGCCCCTTTGAAACACCCCTGTAACAAACTTTCTAGGCCGTTAAGACAGTGCAAGTCAAAACAACAGACTTAGCTCTGGCACACTGCTTGCGACGCTTGTGAAGATTACCAGTTATTTTACAAAGTGGATTGATCAATGATCATAGGCCAAGGTTTTCTGCAACGTTTGAAAGATTTGGGTCAGCTGTCGGCGATGGTGGGCGGGGGGATGGCGGCTGCATGGAAAGTTAATGGAAACTATTTAATTGTAGAAATCATGACTTTGTGGTAGCTTGGAAAATCAAGGACTGTCCTTTCTGGTTCAAGATTTCTTACGAGTTGTAAATGGCTGATTAAGAAATACATCTCATTTCTGTGCACGTATGTGCCTTCACTGAAGGGATGAAGCTAGTGTCAAGTTTGTTGAATACTATAGTGATAGAAGTTTTCATGTGTGCTACGAAAGTATCAGACTGAATCTGGCACTAATCCTTTCATTTCCAGAAAGAGCACAAATACTCAGTCACCCTGCCCCCAGCTTCCAAAGGCCCACCCCTTCCAACAGTGCGTGTCTATTAGAGGCCAAGACAAATGTACCACATTTCACTGCATCTCATTGTTATGGCTTCCTTTGTAATCTAATGCCAACTCCCATAAAATTCAAGCTGTAGCAAGCAACCTTGCACAACAGGTCATTCACATAGCTTTGTCCCTTTTAGTTTATGGGAAACAGGAGGAAAGTCAGTAGTACATATCCAAGCTTGGTGTAGACCATCAAATCACTCTCCTTGACTAATGGTGGACTCTTGGTCGTCATTTGCGAAAGCCAGATCTTAGCCAAACCGGAAGAGCTTCTAATAGATTTCTTCGTGTCCATTTTCTTTCATGCTTGACACCCATGAGAAATATTTTTTCCCTAAACTCCCGAACATTTAATCGTGCTTCAATTTTTTCATTTATCACATCCTGCCTCATATTCTAAGTATTCACATAACTTCCTTCATTCCCTCTGATAGACTGAAAACTCTCAAGGGACAAGGCGTTTGTCTAGTTCAGCTTTTTATGTATCTAGCAAATGGGAGAATACAATGCACAGAGGAGTTATGCCATATTCATTCAATGAACATATGAACAGGTAGATAATTTTGAGAAACTGTATGTCATGGATTCAGTTTTGGATGTGAGAAACCATGGCGTTATCAGTTCTTGTACTGAGAAGATTGTCTAATTTTAGTCACCTGATCTTGGACCAGAGGCCAATCTGAAAAATATAAGAAGCCAGAACTTGGGCAGTCAGTATTTTACCATGTTCATTTAAAAGAAATTCAGAAATTATGTGATGGAGTTGCCAGATATTACCAACTGTCACACTGCATTGAGGAGGTTTTTTTTCAAATCAAATCTGTGCTCAGCAACGAAGAATAGTAAGATTGGTTAGCTGTGTCTGCCTTTGAAACATCGGATCGGGTTCAAATGCCTTATTTTGAAAATAATGAGATGGAGATCCCAGAGGCAGAATCACCTTCCCAAAGTCATGGAGCAGCCAGCTCTTATCAAGGCTCTAACCAAGAGCTCAGTTCTTGAGATGCTGGGAAGGGCCCCAGTGGGGAAGACTCTAATGAAGAAGGTCCTGCAGGAAAGACCAATTCAGGAGAAACCAAACTTCACCCTTGAGCCCCTAGCTTGCCCAGAGTTTCTATGGCTGTCATACTGATGGTTACAAAGCTCCAGGGGATGAAAGATGAGTCTGAAGTCCTGGAATGGAGGAGCAGAGCTGACCCTAACAAGCCTGAGCCTCTGAGCTCCAGTGAAGACTGCATTCACAGGCACAAGAGCCTATGGGGGAGGCCTCAGCGGCTCCTCCAGATACCACTGCGTCCCCATGGCCAGCTTCCAGAGGAGCGCCAACAGCTGTTGGGAGCTCTCCCTGGTGCTGCCACAGCATTGATCCAACCCCCCAATTCAGCATATTTTGCTGTTCCAGCTCTAAAACTCTTTTTGTAAGCCTAGTTGCTCAAAAAAAAAACACATAACCTCTTTTTCAAGTGTTTTATTAGGGAAAATTTCACACACACTGAAAGTAGGGAGAATAGCCAATGAAATCTCGTGTACTCATCCTTCAGGAGAAGACTTTTCTCAGTGTCTGTATTTGCTGATGCTTGATTGTGCCTCCCCAGTCCTTCTTGCCATTCTGCCATGTGTCATCAATCCCCCAGCCTCAGCCCAGCCTAGCCAGTGATTTAGTCTGATCCAGATCTCTGTCTGACCACGACCTTCCCAAGGCTTCTGTCCCACCTCAATCCCAGCTCAGTAGGCTAGAGCTCCTGAGTCTGTTCATTCATTTATTTTTCTTTTGTTCCTCAAGTTTTTATTTGATAGCTATTAGGTATACAGGCATGGTGCTGATACCTAGAGACATAATAATTGATAACTCTAGCTGCTGTCCTGATGGAGATAATATATGATCCAATAGAGGTACACTATATGTACTACAGAGTATTAGAAAGGAGAAGGGGGGGTCTTTTCCACCATGGCTAAGACTGGAAGACAGTAGCAGTCAGGACTAAAACCTAAATCCCAAGGAATGGCAGTTCTATGATATCAGATATCTACTGGGAAGCACATGATAACTTTTGATTAGGTACCTTTTATTTACTTGACTAATATGCAATTGTGCTAGTATTTTGAATGAAATAATTAATACTTCATTCACATGGCACTGCACATGGATGTACAACTCCTTCCAAAGGAGGTCAGATAGTAAGTGCTGACTAAAATTAAATTGGGGGTGGGGAGTGCTGGGGAGTGGGACTGTTACACTATTTCTAAACGTGAGAGTGATATTGCAGGGGAAAACCACACGATGAATCACCGAGAGATGTGAGTTCTAGTATTGTGCCTGTCTATAATTTGATGGTGACCTTCAGCAAGTAACTACTTTTCTCTGGATCTCAGTTTTTTTTTTCTACTGTGAAATAAAGGAGTTAGATTTAATAATCTCTAAGATTTCTAGATTTAATAATCTCTGAGATTTCTAATACGTTGTGTGACTATACTTTTCTCTGGCCTGATCTTCAGGCAGAGTAAATGGTTGCCATCATCTTGTGGCTACAGTCTCCTGCGTGCTGCGATGACTCCACTGGACTCCACTTCCCGGGAGCTGACACTATATCATTATGGGGCTTTCCCCAAAGCCTTGGGAATCCTCCCAACTATTTCAGGTCTTGTCGTGACTGTCAAAATGATTTCTCAGGCATCATCTCTTTCTACGCACATAGCTAGCTGAAGCAGGTATTAGTGCTTTCATATTTTAAAAGAGAAAACTGAGGCTATGACACCCACCCAATATCATTTGAAAGGCAATTATCTTTTCCCTTACTTCTCAGGTACCTATGTTACAGCTACTTTTCTGAAATAGATGTCATCCAACCACCTTTGTTTTTTGTTTTTTTTTTTCTGTTTAAAAGCTATTTGTGAGATCTGACATGAGAATAGGGGTGATCAGAGGTACAGATGATGCTTCTCATGCTATGACAAAGATACATGCTTGAGTAATTGTATATGAACAGTTCTTTTAAGCAAATTTTAAATGTGCTGATGGCCTATTCAATGGCAACAACTTTTATACAGTGAATAATAACACCTCATGGCCCGCCCCTGCCCCCAGGGATTTGTTCTGGAAACTTAGTTTCTGCTATACTGTGAGCTGGAGTGGCAGCTGCATTCTAATGGGGCAGCATGGGCTTTCTGATGAGAACATCTCTTCTTTGGTAGCCCTCTACTGAATTTGGGGGTTCAGAGCCTCCGGCACCTGGCTTTGTTTAATGCCTTCTTCCTGCTGTAGCACCTGTTTGGAGGCCCTGTATTTCTTAGCAGCTGTGCTGTTCTGACATCATTTTAAGTCAATTAAAATTATTAGTGTCGTTTTAATAGCCAGTGCTCCCTGAGGCCAAGTAACAAACGGTGCAATTTGAAGAAAATTGAATAAATAAAATGAGGAGACAAATGAAACAACAGTCCAGGAAAGGAATGAGGAAAAAAATTAGCCTATTAGCAAAGCCATCTACGTTAAAAATAAAAATAATAATAATAATGAATACAAAACTAGCCAGTAGACAGGACAGAACCAGACTTCAAAACAGACAAGACTGATCGGGGCTGTAACACTTTGATTCTGAGAACACAGGAACAACCCCCAGAACCCACCCCATCTTCACCAGCCTGGTTGGCTTTTGAGTGGATGTGATTGATCCCTTTGTCCTCCACTCACTTGCCCCACGTCTGGGGTGGGCAATACATTACGCTCTATTTTTAACTCATGCCCTTGTGGGCAGGATGTTTTTATTTATAAGTTTACCACTTCCATTTCACTTGTAAATAAGGCGATTGTACAAAACAGTTTGTACAGCCTTTCAAGTCTCATAATGTCATGAGCTCCGCTTCCAGGAAGGAGCAGGGACAGGAAAATATATGCAATTTTAGGACATGAAAAGAAGGAGAAAAAAAAAAAGACCGAGAAATGAATTTTTCAGATTGAAGCAGATTTCAGTAGTGGAGACAGTAGTGGGGTCTTGGAGTAAGGGGTTTTCCCCAATGCCACCTGAATTCTAGCTGTCTTTTAGACTTTGGACAAGTTGCTTAGCTTCTGTGAGTATAAGGCTCTTCAACTAAAAAATGGGGTTAAAAGAGGAACCGATTTTAGAAAGACGTTGGGATGACTAAATGATACCATATACACAAAGTACTAAACCCAGGACCTGAAATATGATAAATGCACAATAAAAGTCAAGCATTATTATCATTGTAGTTGTTTACTCAACAATGGGGAGAATTCCTAGGGTCAAAGAACAATCTACAGAAGGGATGAGGCTAGCAATCCTAGAGACCATGCTAGGCACGTCCCGTTTTTGCGAAGGTCTAGGGTAGCTTAGCACTCTGCTATTCATACATTACTAACACGCAACATTTAGGGAGAACTTTCTTTGCACTGGGGACTGTTTTACATGCTTTCTATGAATTTTCTCACCTCATCTTAAGAATGACCTCTGATTAGATGCTACTACTGCCATACAGTTTCACAGATAAGAAAACCAAGACATGGAGCATTTAAAGGTCTTGCCCAAGGGAGGGAGGGATAAATTAGGACACTGGGATTAACAGATACACACTACCATACATAAAATAGATTTAAAAACAGGGACCTACGGTATAGCACAGGGAACTATATTCAACGTCTAGTGATAAAGTATAATGGAAAAGAATCTGAAGAAGAATATACATATTCTATAACTAAATCCCTTTGCTATACACCTGAAACTAACACAACATTGTAAATCAACTATACTCCACTTAAAAATAAAGTAAAATAATTTAAAAAATAGACTAATGAAAAACAAAATGTCCTGCCCAAGACAACAGAGCTGCCTGGCTACCAAATGGTAAACCCAAGATCCAAACTCCCACTGCAGTCTGGTTGTGGATGTCCCACTCCCCGCCCAGGCACCACACTGCCGCTGAGGTCGGCTGGAGACAGATGGCTGATGGAGGTGCAGTATCTACTCAAGCTGCCCCATGATGCCTTGCATCTGTGCAGTGTGAGCCCCACCGTGGGACTGGGGGCCTAGGTCCAGTGAGAGAAAGCAACTTTTCCTAATCCACTGGCCCAGAGGGGCCAGGGTTTCCCAATTCTCACAAGAGTACAGCCTGGTCCAAGACGTGTCCTGAGTCTAGGCTACCACATCTTCCACTTCTACTACCCTCTGCCAAGGCAGCCGGCCTCAGCTTCTCCTCTATAGCTAGCGTCCTGTTCTCCAGGAGGGTGTGCCCAGGAAAAGACTAATCATCCAAAAACACTAGCCAGGGGACAGGATGCCCTGGTCTCCCTTGATCAAAGAAGACAGAGCTGTTCATGTATCAGAGCACTCGCTGTGGAAACAAGTCCCACCACTGAGGCCGCTGCTGTGGCGTCAGATGGAAATTGTAACCCAGCTCAAGGGTCCTCTCCAGCGGAGGAGAGCTTGGCCACAGGCCAGGAAAAGGTGCGGCGGGTGCCAGAGTCCTAAGAGAAGAATGGCTCCACAGTCAGGCCTCTCGCTAGAACTGTCGCTCCTGTTCTCTCTTTTTAAAGCTCTCTTTCCTATTGTAAATAATCGCATTAAATGAGGACCACTGTCTCTCACACAAGAGGTCCATTCAGAGCCTTCAGCAGTAATGAAAGGGGAGAGCACACAATAAAGAGATGAGGGGTGCGTTGTGTTCCATCAGGAGGGACACAGGAGGAGGGGGAGGGAGCTGGGTGCAGTGGGGAAAGGCCCGGAGTGTCAAACGCGCCCCGCCTTTTGGAAAATCTCTTCTGAAATCTGCCCCAAGTTAATGCTGGTCAAGGGGGAAGGGGGTGGGCGCATGGGGCACAAAAAGAGAAGATGGAGGTAGGGAGCTGGGCTTGAGCTTTCCAATATCTTTGGGAGCCAGAACAATAGGTAGGATGATACTTGATGCAAACAGAATTGCTGATCTGGTGACCAGAAGAATATACTTTCTGTAGCCTTTAGCACAAAGATATTACCCAGTTAGCCTTAGTTTTCCTGGAAAGCACTGGAATGAGTTTCTCTGCCATTATGCAAGGTAGGCATTTCATAGGATGGGCGATCAGATGATCTTAAAAAGAAAATATATATTAAGCTTATTGAGAAAGTTAGGGATAGATCCTTGTCAAGTCTTACAGTTATTTTTTTACAATCAGGCATCAAAACCAGATTGGCCAATCACCATTTTTCTCTTTAATTCTTAAAACACAGTAGTTACATTTCAAGGAGAGGAAAGAACAAGTTAAAGAGTCAGCAGGGCATATGGGTTCAAAGAGACCACCCTGGAACCAGGCTACGTAGATTCAGATTAGCTCTATCATTCATTAATGTGTGAGCTTGGGCAAGTTACACAGCCTCCCTGTACTTCCGTTCCTTATATAAAACTTGGAAATAGTAATAGTACCACAGAACACTGTTGTGAAGATTAAACAGGTTCGCAGAGGTGACGGGTTCGCACAGGTGAAGTACTTAGAAGATTGTCTGGCATGTCCTAAGTGATGGATAAATGCTTGCTGTTATTGTGAAAGAATCACTGTTAAATAGAGAACAAGCATCTCCCCATCCATTGTCACGGAAGATAATCCATAAGCAGTGGTGCTGACCCCGAGTTTTCTTCTTTTGGCATATGACACTGTGAGTACTTAAGATTTTGTTCAGAACAAAATGCAAATCATACCTGTAGCTTCTCTATGACCCTGAGGCATTTAAATGTAACTTGTCCCCCAGGGCAGATACAGAAATGCCAGTCACGAAGTTTTAGTCACTCTTTCTGTCATTTAGCCAGTTATTGTAAGGATGCTTTGCATCAGGACGGTCATCCCAAACCCCATTTCTGGAGGTTTTGGTAACATCTGGTCCATGACCTCTAGAGAGAGCAAATGAGTCCTTAAAAAAAGGTCTTTTACTCATATACCATTATTCTCTTTCACCCCAAAATCACCAAGCAAGGCTAAAAGACTGGTCCTTCCTGACATCCTTGAGATTATGGATTATGCTTTGGTTAATTTTTCCCCTTAATCCCCTCATATATTTTTAATGTAATTTCCTCATGTACACATGTTTACCAGGCCATGGTGAACCGCATTAGTAACGAGACTGAATCCTACAAGAATGTTAATTATTGAGGCGGCTTTTAAAAATTCACATATATACGAGTGTGGCTGCAGTATTATTGCTCAAGCCATCTCACGGATGGTAGGGCAAACGTGTTGAACTGCTCATAGATTTTTAGACTGTCCTGAGTGGACCAAATGTTTCAGGCCCATCTATATTATTACACGTATGGATGAAAGCTAAAGAAACCTTGACATACGGAAACTTATAAAATTGCTTTCAATGTGGACAGAAAAGGATTATGAATTTCAAAGAAACGCGTTTTAAAGAGGACAATAGTGCTCATTCACATTCACTAATTGGAGAGTGAAGTTCTGGATAAAAGCAGTATTTAGTCCGTTCCCTATAGGAGTGGCTGTTGAGAGAGATCCAACCCCTGAGCATGCTTTGGAATTTGCAGGGGTGATTTTGGTTGTACCAAAGATTGGGTGTGTTATTGGAACTTAGTGGATGAGATCCAGGGTTGTAAATACCCTGCAATATGTGGACAGTCTGACACAATGAAGAGTTATCCTACATACTTTAATGATGTTTTCCATAACCCACTGGATTCTCATGTGTGCAAAGATCTGGTAATGCACTTGGCATGTTATTCCAACATCGGTTAGGGTGTTTTCCTCTTCCTCTTATAATATGCTAACAAATCTAGTCTGTTGTTATGTAGCTTAATGCTAGTTTTCAGTCTGGTCCACCTCTGTTCTTTCATTTTCCTGTTTAGCTTGACTGCAGTGGCTTCTGATCTTTTTTACAGCTCTTAATCCAGAGTTAGTCATTTTAAGTGGGCAAAAAAAAATCAAATTCAGCATCATGACTTCTAGTATATTCATGCCCAAGATTTTCCAAACTGAAATACATGTTATTTTATTAGCCATTGCTTTCTGTTTCTTCTTTAAAAAAGGGCATTTTATTAAATATTTAAATTAGATGTAAAGTCATATTTTATATATATATGAATCTTCAATTTAGGATAGAAAGAAGAGCATATTTATACATGTATTATACATATATTTTATAAATTATTATGTTTGTGGTTTCAGGTATATGTTCTGAAACATATCCTATGTTTTATGTATTACATATTTGCATATAATAAAACATAGAGTATAGGTACCTATGTTATATGTTTTAGATATATGTGCTATATAGGTAGATATTATACGCTATGGTATAAATATTCTTTATGTTATATATGTTATATACTCACATAAACATGCTACATATATGCATACCACGTGCACATGCCTTATAATGCATCCATATACACATTATACACATGCATGTTACGTGCCATTTTACATGTGTGCATGTGCTTGCATCATGGATGTGTGTACATGCATACATGTGCTGGATGGGTGTGTGACAGATTTTAAATACACATACATATTCTGTGCCTTATACATGTACATGCTTATGGGTATACATGGTTTGTAAATTCATGTTATATATGATTTACACATTATATTCATGTTTCCTATATTATATAATAGGAAGAGAAGCATAACTATAAATCTTTTTTATGATAAGGAGATGCCCCATGAGGATAAAGTAGCTGGAGAGAACTTGCTCTGATGTTGATTTAGTCTAATCTCTCTCCTCAAATGGGCAGTGATGGGTTTGCAAGTTTTAGCATCTGAATCATATTTTCAGGGTATATTTCAAATGAGATTCAGCAAAGCTAGAAATATTTGAGAAGAAAAGGCAGTAGCTATAGGATGAGGTAACATAGTATTTACTGATTCATCAGTACTAACATGACTGAAGCTGCATTGGAAACCAGAACATTCTAGTAAGTTTGCTTACATCCCCATCTTTTCCCATTTGTAGGTCTGAGCCAGAAGCAGAAGGCCCAGAAATATCCATGACTCTCACTTGCATTTTCATACTTGCACATAATTCAATTTCCCATATGCTAAGACTAGCATTGGAAGTGCCCAGAGACAAAGGGACAGAGCAAAAGTTAGAGAAATTAGTGATATAAATTCACTGAAATACACTAGAGGTAGAACAAGCCCAGAAGCCATCCTGGGAGTACCACCTCATACAGAGGCTGGCTCCCAATCTCTCAGAGAGTCTGTCCATTGACAGACACCATGTGAATCTTCCACCTCCTTATCATGGTCTACAAGTTACTGCATTATCCTAGACAAGGAATTAGCCCCTGTTTATAAGGCTTGATGCTAAGTATGACTCAGAGGTTAGACCTTCCAGTACACCAGTAATTCTCTGCCATGTGGTTAGCCCTGAGGTCAGCAATGAATTTGCCCTCCCAGGCTTCATCAGGTAACAGTTAGAAAATGGGGTTTCTTAGCAGGTCACCAAGTCTGAGGAAGTCTTTGACTGAGCCTCGTTGTAACCTAGTCAAAACTATAAGATATATTCAGGCCAAGATCTATCCCTTTGCATTGGCTTTTACTCTTTACTAAGTAGAGATTTTGCCTCCCAAAAATTTAGGGAGGGCTTAGAATATGTATTTTGTCCTCCAGTTGTCCCAGTTCTCAAGAATAGCCTTGACTAGAGGTGACCATAGCAAGGACCCCAAGGAGAAAGACATTACCAAGAGCTGCTGGAGCAGGATTCATCATTAACCTAGAACCTAGAAAACTTCAGAAGATGTCAAATCTTTAGATCATCCACATTTAGGCTACAAGGCAATCGTATACGTAATGAGGGGTCCACAGGGAAGGGATAAAGCAAAAAGGTATCAACAAGTTCTTCTATATTTTACTGAGAGCCTGAGATCCTCCTCTTACGAGCACCTTACGACCATGTTAAAGTCCTAGCACTGACTGTATAGTGCCAACGGTTCCACTACTCTGCTTTAGTCTAAATACATTTCAAGGACTACTTTGACCCATGGGAAGTGGCTGCCCGGAATGCTGGGCTGAGAAGGATTCTCAGGCTGCACAGGGGTGTGAGTGAGTGTGTGTGTGTGTGTGTGTGTGTGTGTGTGTGTGTGTGTGTGTGTGTGTGTGTGTGTGTGTGTGTGTGTGTGTGTGTGTGTGTGTGTGTGTGTGTGTGTTGAGAGGGTACATATATATGATCCATTAGAAATATGTACATCCATGGGATGGAAAAGATCTGAGCCACAAAGCATTCTTTAAAATCAGACTCTAGTGGCCTTCCCTGGTGGCGCAGTGGTTGAGAGTCCACCTGCCGATGCAGGGGACACGGGTTCATGCCCCGGTCCGGGAAGATCCCACATGCCACGGAGCGGCTGGGCCCGTGAGCCATGGCCACTGAGCCTGCGCGTCCGGAGCCTGCGCTCCGCAACGGGAGAGGCCACAACAGTGAGAACCCAGTGTACCGCAAAAAAAATTAAAAAAAAAAAAAGATTCATTACAAGAGTAGCACATAATCTTTTCCAGAGAGGTCAACGCCTTGGAGAAGGCTCCTGGGGGGGATGTGATCTAGAACGTGTATGATTGCACAAAAGAAAAAGTCAGGTCATCTTAGGAAAAGTGGGGCGTGGTCATGACAGGGAGAGGTGAATGAAGGGTGATGGTAGGAGAGGTTCCAGTTATAAACCCAGAAAACCTAGAAGCTGGGAGCGGGTGAGGGAGTAATCACAAAGAAGAATAGAATGCAAAAATGAGTATGCTGGAGTCTGAAATAAAATGCTTTTGATTTAAAATTTTGGCTGCCTCTGTCCTTGGCAAGGGTGATGTTTTCTTAACAACCTCTGTTGTACCCACATGTACTTGTGCCACATTGTTCCATAGGCTTGATTTGACCCACTTATTCAACAACAAAAATGTATTGCTATGTGTACAACAATATGTTAAACGTGGACATTCTAGAAGCACAATAAGAGACCACGCCATCCAGACTGTCTCATTCTACTGGAGCAATGAGCATGTGTATCTGTGGGAAGGAAGCAGGAAAAAGGAAGGGGGGGAGGGGTGGGGGAAGGAGTTGAAGAAGGTCCATGATTCAACCCCATTTACACCATGCAGGAGGGAAAATCTGAACGTTGGGGTTTTGCTTCCCATCAACTCTCTGCTTGCAGCTCCATAGGAGTCAGAAGACAACAGAATTTGTTGTTATGTCTTCAGAATATACAGAATTTGCAGCCTTGAGAGCAGCAAAATAAATCTGCTTTAAGGAGCAGATTGGAGACTAGATTTCAAGGCCAATCTTAAGATCCTATGTAGGTTTCAAACATGCTTCTGAATCAAGCATTCTAAATGACAGGAGGCTTTCATTTCTGCTTCCATTTTCGTTTTCTAAGTCCACAAATAAATTCAGAATGTAGCCTTCCTCACAGCACTTGGTAAAGGTTTAATGGATGGAAAGACTATAATGATAAATCCTAATTAATATTAGTAACTATTGATAGCTTAGATAAGACAGTGTCTCTAAAAGCTCACTTCACATTTTCAACCCTTTGTATGAACAAATTAAATTTACTGATGTCTTGCTTTGATTTTCTAGAAATACAGTAATTCAGTGGGCTTGCACAGACATTGCCATAAGGCTGGTAGGTTATTGTGGACTTGGAGAAGCCTAGGAAGAATTTCAAGAGATCACTTATTCCCTTCTCTTTACAAAGCTGGGGCTAATGGGCAATTATCTATATTTAAGAATGCAAATAATCATTAGATAGAACACTGCCAGTTTTCTCTTGACGTGAACATGGCTTGAATTTGGTACAGGATCTCTGTACTTTTGAAAGCCATCAAATTTGAGGAGCAAGTCTCATCATGTGGAACAGGAAACAAAGAAGAACAAGAGTTAAGATAAATAGGAAACCAAATTGGATAGCGGGCAAAGTTATGGCAAACCCTCAAACACAATTTCTTTCTCTAATTTTCAGAGCTTCGAACCTTCCAAATATCATATGTGGAAATGAATACCTCCTCACTGTGTTATTGGGGAAACACTTTTCACTGAACTTCAGGCTTTATTAATTATTCTGCTGTTAGTGTTATTATAAACTGTTGTTGATTATCTGACTCTTCTGGGCATGTGAGTGATGCCAGAATGTCAGATTTATATTAAAAGGATGTCATTTGTGAAAACTAAATACAGAAATAAAGTATGTGTTTAATTAGCGCTTTAATCTTCCTTGAGTTCATTTTTGAGAAAGGGGAGTGGAGCCCTGGATGCCTATGGGGTTGATAATATTTTCCTAAAATGATTCGTATTCCTATCATAAGTATTAGTAAACATCCGTTTGTGTTAGTAATTAACTTTAATGGCTTGATATTATTTTACCTCTCTTGATTGTATGTTCCAGTCCAGACACTATAAACTAATGGTGCCATCTATATATTTTGCCAAATTAAAAAAAAAAAATACAACTGCCCACTTAGCAGACAGCTTCAGAAAAACAAGCAGGCAGAAAAATGATGGGAAAGTGAAGCAGAGGAGGGAACAGGAGAAAAGAGTGTATGTTTTGGAGGAGCTGGGAAGAGAAAGAAGAGAATTTAAAAGGTGAGAAATAATTTAATAAGTGAAAACAAAAGAAAAAAAAAAAACATCAAAGCAGGGACCTGGAAAAGAAGAGGAAAGTCACACAGTGTGGGACTAAGGAAGGGTCAGCTAACACCACCCCCCAGGTGTGCAGAGGGATTTCCTGTCTCCTAGTGGCTGACAGCCATCAGCAGAGTGGTAGGGCCACTGTAAAGTTCGAAGTTGGTTCTTCATATGGAGAAGGTGACAAGGGAATGTCACAAAATTCAGCCCACTGCTAAAGAGTATTTTCTTTACAGGTTTCCAGGGAAATCTGTTTCCCCTCAGCAAGCTCCGCAAGTAAGGAAGATTACTCAGCATTTTCTGTGTGATCTTCAACAGCTCAGTCCTGGGAGGGGTTCCTGTTCTGTTTGCCATCCCTCACCTGGACTAAGTTCCACCCAGGGACGGAGAGGTGTGGCTCCTGGACCATAGAAAGCAGACCATTGTTGCTGGGTGGGGACCCAATTCCCCTCCCGTTTGTAGGGGAAAGGGAAAACAGTGGGAGAAAAATAAATGGGTTCTAGTGACTCTGAACGGATGATGGTGGCTGTTTTCAGAGAAACAAGTTTCTCTATCTTTTGTGAGAATAAATCAGCAGGTATATATATTAAAGAAGAAAAAAGTCATCTCTTCCAAAATAGGTCAAGTGTTGAAACGGTATAAAAAATTCTATTTTATTCATTTTTTGTTCTCTCCATGGCCCTGGAATGCTTGCTGACATAGCCCTACTTAGGCTTCAGATTCCGGACTGTGCCCTTGAGTTCTAATGATAACTGTAATGATATTTTCTGGGTTCCCTACTGCTTAAACAAAGACAGAATTTATAATGCGCCCCAGAGCATCAAAAATGGATGTTAGAAAACATTAATATTACTATTTTTATCACTATTTAGTGAACAGTGCTGGAAGATACTAATATTACCATGATCATTATTATGGTGAGATAACGAAGTTGTGGAACTCCATGTGGCCAAGAGATTGTTGAGGGGAAAAAAAATGGATGAGGCTCTTTTCCTCTAAGTTCTTTAAATCAGGCTTAACTGGAAAAATAATCACAGTGGCTAACAGAGTCAGGAGTCAGTGTAATTAAGTGGGTAAATGAGGCCCGTGTCATTTGAATTTATGCATTTTCCTTTATCCCTTTGTTTGCTCTGCCTTTCTCTTCTCTGGTCTCCACCGCAATGTTGTTTATTCATGGAGGGCAGGCCACAGTTTTTAATACTGGGGGGAAAATGTGAAGCCCTTCATCCAACTGGCCAATGTGTAGACTGGAGAGAACACAAGGGGATCAAAGTGATATGAAGACAACAGGGGTTTCATTAAAATGTTCCGTTCTCTGCCTGAGGACAGAGCAGGGAGAAAAGGGTGGAAAAAAAAAAAAATCATCTAGCCCAAACAAGTTTAACTTAAAAAAAAAAAAGCAGTGAACCACCTGTGGTCTCCTTGGAAACAGGCAAGCACACCCTCCAGCCACCTTTTAATGAAACCCCAGAGCCCCTTTATTAATTTATTAAAGAATCTATTTTCTGAAGATTCATAAACCGCATATAACTCATATTCCAACACCTCTCTGCTATGCTAATGGAACGTGCTCTTATGAATAATTAATTATTTAATTAGTAATAATTAGAGGTTGCTGTATAGGTCAAATCATTGGACTGACAGCATGCTGCTGTCAAAATGTCACTTGAATTAATGCAACAGCATTTAAGCAGAGAGTGATTCCTCGTCGTTTTGGGTGGTTATTTACCTCCCCCTGTGCCCTTCCCTTCCCCCAAGTATCTTTCCCAGCATATGCCATTTTAAGATGTGTATAACACGTAAAGGGGAGCATTTAATATTGAGCATTCTACCCAAAGTGTGTAGCCTTCAGTACTTTGTTAAGACACACAGGACAGGGTGAGTTAAGTAGCTGAATTTGTGACATTCAGACACTTCAGCATTAGTACATGATTTGACACCATTCACGTAAGATTTCTAAGACTCCTTTTATATGGCTGGACACCTACGCACTCATAAAGAATCAATACATTCAGAGTGAACAGTTGTTCAAATACATTTAAATGATATGTGGGGTAGCTCCGGTGAAATAATCCTTAAAGATGATTATTCTAAAGCAGTCTAGTATTATGGTGTCACGGCTCTGTGCTGTGCCAGCTCTTCACACTGGCTTTTGCATTCTGTCCGTACTCCAACCCTGCTGAGAGATTTCTGGGTCCTCACCATACAGATAAGGGAGCTAAGAATGGCTCTTCCCCAGAGGAGAGCCAGGCTTTGTGCTGCTGGCATGTCACTCCAGCCATGTCAATTAAGTTCCTGATGCCCCAATTTTTTCATTTGTCACATGGAACCATGATGGCAGCTACCTTGTGAGGATTCAATGAGATGATCCATATAAAGGGCTTAGCTAAACACCTGACTCACAAGGAGCTCTCAGTAAATGATAGCTACTGTTACTTCCTATTTTAAAATATCACTTTTCGGGCTTCCCTGGTGGCGCAGTTGTTGAGAGTCCGCCCGCCGAGTCAGGGGACACGGGTTCGTGCCCCGGTCCGGGAAGGTCCCACATGGCACAGAGCGGCTGGGCCCGTGAGCCATGGCCACTGAGCCTGCGCATCCAGAGCCTGTGCTCCGCAACGGGAGTGGCCACAACAGTGAGAGGCCCGCGTACCGCAAAAAAAAAAAAAAAAAAAAAAAAATCACTTTTCTGTACACAGAAGAATATTGTATGTTGCACAAGGGGGACATTTATCTCCTCATTATTCAGATCAGGAAACTAAGCAAGGCATAATATCTTTGATCCCCTAAGCCAGAGGTCACAAACTGTTTCTGTAGAGGGCCAGACAGTAAAAATGTTTGGCTCTGTGGCCCATATGGTCTCTAGTGCAAAAACAGCCGCAGACAATATGTAAATGAATAGGCATTACTGTATTCCAATAAAACTTTATATACAAAAGGAGGCACCCAGACTGAACTTGGCCTCTGGGCTATAGTTTGCCAGCCCCTGGTCTAAGCCATGTTGGCAGCAGGTGGTACATAGTAAGTGCTCAATAAACTCTAGTTAGATTAATGAAATAATGGGATGGAGAAAGTGGGGGTGAGGCAGGTAAGTAGGAGGATAGTGAAACCAGGGATGGGAGTGAGGCAAGGTCAGGAGCCAGGTGTGGGTAAGTGCGTGACCCAAACCAAACAGGTGAAAGACCAACAACCCAAGTTCCAGAGGTTACTGGTGCCTGAGACTGGCCAAAAATGGTGAAGAGCCAAGATGGGTCGCACGCTGTTTTAAGGACTGTTTTCTTTGTTATCCAAAGTCTTACCGGTCCAGGACCCCATGTGACATGGTGTCCTTCTCCCATACCAGGTTGGCTCAAAGGGAAGTCAGAAGCCTGAGCATGGAGACCTCCAGCAAACGATCATTCTGGCGTTTATTGCATACCAAGGCTTAAAATTTGACCTTTCAAAATTAAACCTCCTTTGGAAAATTGAAGAAGGATGTCCTCTGGGGACAGCTGAGGTCCCACTGCTCTCCCTGCTCAAACCCTCTCCTCTGAGAGATGGAGGCCGACCCAGATTCCCCCCGTACCCAGTGCCCTATCCATCCACCAGCCTCACATCCCAGCCAAGATTCTGTCTGGCTTACAATTTCCTGCTCATCATTGTGTCTTGCATCTCACTCTCTCTTTCGGGGTTTAATATCCTTCTACCTAATTTAGAATATCTCATTCCGTGGATGGGAACCTCCCAGTCTTTGCCTAAGTGAATTTCTAAGCTGCTTTTTTTTTTTCACTCAGTTCTACGAAGCTATTCTTCCCACTGTCTTCTTGCTGTTGTTTTGCTGGTGAGAAATCTACTTTCCATATAAATGTTGTTCCTTTGTAGGTTCTATTCATCACTTCATATTTGGTGTTTTGTGGTTTTCCCAAGATGAGTAATAGGTGGATTTATTTTTCTTTATCCTGCTTGGTACTCATTGTGATTCTTGAGTCTGAAGGTTCATGCTGTCATCTAATTTAGTAAATATTCAGTCATCATTGATTCAGTTAAATATCCTAGGATCACCACTACCTTTTTTCTCTGCTTCTTCTCCTCTGAATCTTCTCTTTTTAGGTCTCAGCCTCTACATCGTTGGTTGTATCTTTTTCTTTCCAGGCTGCATTTGGAATAATTGCCTTAGATATGTCTTTCTGTTCATTAATCCTCTAGCTAAGTCTAATCCAGATGTTTAACACATCAAATTAGGTTTCATAAAATTTCAATGACTATTTTTTGTTTCTAGAAGTTCTATTTGGATTTTTCTCAAATATGCCTATTCTGGTTCATAATGGGTTTTTAATTTCCTCCCTGTGGCTTCCATGCTCTTTTAGTTATTTAAAACATCCTTATTTAAAGTCACTTTTGGGGCTTCCCTGGTGGCGCAGTGGTTAAGAATCTGTCTGCCAGTGCAGGGGACATGGGTTCGAGCCCTAGTCCGGGAAGATACCACATGCCGTGGAGCAACTAAGCCTGTGAGCCACAGCTACTGAGCCTGCGCTCTAGAGCCCACGAGCCACAACTACTGAAGCCCACAGGCCTGGAGCCCATGCTCCGCAACAAGAGAAGCCACCGCAATGAGAAGCCCACGCACCGCAATGAAGAGTAGCCCCTGCTCGCTGCAACTAGAGAAAGCCCGCACGAAGACCCAACGCAGCCAAAAATATAAATTAATTAATTAATTAATTAATTAAATAATAAAGTCACTTTTGGATTTTTCCACTACCTCAGTGTCTTAGGATCCATCATTCCCTCATGTGGTTTATAATTTTTACTGCAAGCTCACCTTAATCGGTCTTTTTAACCTTAATAGCTGGAAATTGTGCAAGTCTTGCTACAGAGAACTTCACATTTGTTTCTTGCTGGCACTCCAGGAATTTCACTGGTCCAACATCAGTTTTACATTAATTTATACCCTTGAGGAAAGTCCTGTTGCTTTCATGTAGCGAAAATTATAGGCCACACCCACAGTTTGTGCATGCAAGCCTAGTTTTTCAATTTCTCCTGGGAGACTTTTTGTCCACTCATAGCCCAGGGCAGAAAAACACGGCTAGGTCACTCCCCTGTGTTGATGGGAGAATCTTTCTTGTTCTATCACTCAAGGGTTCTGGCTTTATGTAAATTCTCCTCTTCACACAGGTCTGAGGCCACGCTTTCAAGCTAAATTCCTTAGAGCCCTGATATCTGATATCCCTCTTGGCACTGATGGTATCAGGTCATGAGATCTGTGTTTTGGCTTTAACTTCCCTTTTCATTTCTGACACCAAGGGGATTTTCTCCCCTCCCTCCCTCCCTTCCTCCTTTCCTTTCCTTCCACCCTCCTTCCCTTCTCTTTCTCTCTCTTCACTGTCTTTCTTTTTCTCTTTTTAAAAATTCATTTGTATATTTAAAAGTTTGGCTACGTCTGATACACTACAGAAAATGGGAGGTAACAAGCATCCCAATTTATGGACATCTTAAACAATCTTCAACACTCTTAAGTGTTCTGTAACTACTTGAGGTTGACCTCTTGGCAACAGTGATTTGAAGCAATTCTTTCCCATGTCTCTCTTTTGCTGTGACCAGATTGAAATGATTTATCAATGTTTTTCATTGTTCTGCTCTCATTGCCTGCCACATGGCCTTTATTTTTCCAAATGAATTACTCTGATATTAACAGAAAGTGGTATGTGTGCGTGTGGGGAGATCAAGAGAGTAGGTGGCTTCTACAGGAAAAGCATGCAGCCATGTATCAAAGGCAATTGACTGTCAAAGAACCAGGAACCTCTCTCAAGCTAGACTGGCCATGACAAAACCTGGCTGGTTGTCATGGAACATTTTATTTTCTACCTTCTCTCTTTTCTTTTTCCCTATCCTCAACCACTTCCTCAACTTGAAGTGACCAATCTCAAAAGTAGCTACTTTAATGTTATAGAACTTCCAAGTACACCTCATTGAAGAACGCATTTCCCACTAGTATCAGTCAGGACAGGTTAGGTTACGCTGTCATAAAAAACACCCAACGGTGAGTGGCCTCCAACAAGATTTCTTTCTTTCTCACCTCTATGACCTTCCTGGGTTGTGGCAACTATCATTTTCACAGTCGAAAGCAATCACATGCCACACCTAACCTCAAGGATACAAGTACTAATCCCAGCAGTAGAGAGAAGGAATGGAAATATTTGATGGACAGAATTCATGGTTATCACCCTACTCCTCCCCAACCCAACTGTTTTTGCATAAAGGCAGAAGTCCTTTGTGGGCTACTCTTAGGATCACTGCAGGGCTGCATCTGGAGGAGGGAGCTGCCTGAGAGGAATGCCATGGCAGCCCTCGGCAAGTAACAGTGGAGCGGCTGGGCCCATGAGCCATGGCTGCTGAGCCTGCGCGTCCGGAGCCTGTGCCACGCAACGGGAGAGGCCACAACAGTGAGAGATCAGTGTACCGCAAAAAAAAAAAAATCAGCAACAACGACAACAAAAATAATATATGTCCAGATCTTGAGGCCTTTGCTTATTTCAAAGTAAAAAGTTTAAAAAAACAGCACTACTATGTGTGAAGCTCTGTTCTAAGCTCCTTAGAAATATTAACTCGTTTAATCCACATAATAACTGTATGAGATATGTGCTACTATCATGACTTTATAGATAATGAAAGTGGGGCACAGAGAGGTTAAGCTACTGGTCCAAGGTCACACAGGGACGGAACTGGGATATAAGCCAAGTCTGTCTGGCTCCAGAATTCATGCTCTTAGTCAAGAGTACCATTTTATTTCCTAATGCAGCAACATATTCTATTTGGAACAGCAACTCCTCTTGAAGAATCTGTCATTTCTACTCCCCAGAAGCAGTAAGTGGTGTGTGGCATCCCTAACAAAAGTGGGAGGTGGTCCACTTTTCCTTCTTGCCATTCGCCTCCTGACAGTGGATGGCGTGGCTCGGGCACACCATGTTCCTGGTGGCTGGTGAGCTGGAAAGTAGCAGTATAGTTTTAAAACCCATGTACAACTTTTAACATCTGAGTTCCCACAAGTTTTTATCTACAGATGGCTATGAAATTTACAGACTTTTTAGCATCTATTAAGTATTTTAAGCAATCTTTAATACTTTGCATCACAATTGGATAAAACATCCCACTACTGGGCATATACCCTGAGAAAACCATAATTCAAAGAGTCACGTACCACAATGTTCACTGCAGCTCTATTTACAATAGCCAGGACATGGAAGCAACCTAAGTGTCCATCAACAGATGAATGGATAAAGAAGATGGGGCACATACATACAATGGAATATTACTCAGCCATAAAAAGAAACGAAATTGAGTTATTTGTAGTGAGGTGAATAGACCTAGTCTGTCATACAGAGTGAAGTAAGTCAGAAAGAGAAAAACAAATACCATATGCTAACACATATATATGGAATCTAAGGAAAAAAAAAAAAGGTCATGAAGAACCTAGGGGTAAGACGGGAATAAAGACGCAGACCTACTAGAACATGGACTTGAGGATATGGGGAGGGGGAAGGGTAAGCTGAGACAAAGTGAGAGAGTGGCATGGACATATATACACTACCAAACGTAAGGTAGATAGCTAGTGGGAAGCAGCCGCATAGCACAGGGAGATCAGCTCTGTGCTTTGTGACCACCTAAAGGGGTGGGATAGGGAGGGTGGGAGGGAGGGAGACGCAAGAGGGAAGAGATATGGGAACATATGTATATGTATAACTGATTCACTTTGTTATAAAGCAGAAACTAACACACCATTGTAAAGCAATTATACTCCAAAAAAGATGCTAGAAAAAAAAAAAAACGTGCTGCAATCCTATTTATTGGTTTAGCAGACTGAGTACACTGTAAAAACTGTTCTGGAATTTTAATTTATTTCACTATATAGATGCGCCCTCATTCTCTTTTTTAACTCTACAAATGCTACAGAGACTCCTTGTAGACACTATTTCAAGGTACTCCACTTTCAAGTAAATGCAATATTAAAATGATTAATAACGATCTAGATAATTCTATGTCCTATTCTCAGTTTGGTCTTTGTCAAAGGCAAGGAGCCCTCTGTACAATTTCTTGTGCACTTCATTTTTTTTTTTTTTTTTTTTTTTTTTGCGTTACGCGGGCCTCTCACTGCTGTGGCCTCTCCCGTTGCGGAGCACAGTCTCCGGACACGCAGGCTTAGCGGCCGTGGCTCACGGGCCCAGCCGCTCCGCGGCACGCGGGATCCTCCCGGACCGGGGCACGAACCCGTGTCCCCTGCATCGGCAGGTGGACTCTCAACCACTGCACCACCAGGGAAGCCCCTTGATTTCATTTTTGAAATCATTGCTCAATGGTTCTATGTAGGTGTTTTGTCAAGTGATTGGGGAAGTAAAACATCTCAACAAAAACTTCTAGGAATCCCATAAACACCAAGCGATGTTGACTAAGCTAAATTGCCCAGGTAGAGAAGCCTTCCAGTGAGAATTTCTACCTAAGGAGATCACTAAATAAGCAGTTTGTGACATTCCTTTATTTGCATAAGCAGTTAACCCCAATACAGGTGACTATTCCAAAATAAATTAGAAGTGAAAGAAATTTACGGGGAGAGAGAAGATACCTCCTACTGACGAAGATGAAATATAAAAATAAATAAAACAGTCATCCCCTCCAAATAAAACAAAACTCAGAAAGCCCCTCCTTAATTGGCACGTGACCAACGGATTTTAATTAGATTACAAGCCTCTCCTGCTTACCAACTAGTGGTTGAGGGGTTAATGGAATTAGGGAGGGCTACCAGAAGAGCTGATGAGTGATTCTTGCATGAATAATAATTCCTGAGCGGGAGTGAGATGTACCACCTTCCTCCCCATCTCAAGGTACTTCAGGCTCAACTGGATATAAAGATTAGACAGTGTTCTTTCTGCTTCATACATCACCCAGCAGAACACAGCTGGCTCTTTGGCTCCGGGGCAAACACATTAGAATAGACAAAAATACAGGCTATGTTAGGGTAGCTTGACTGAATTGCCCTTCAACCTGGATTTTTTCTTATTCATTTATTTATTCATTCTTTTATTTATGTGACAAGCGAAGAGGCCTTTGAAAATTTCCCCCAATTCCTAGACTATCCCTTCTTCTAATAAGGAATCATTCTCCCCTGAAACCTTGTTTCATCACCGACCAGTGCCATGACCATCAGCCTCACCTCCACCGCTCTGAATCTCAAAGTGAAGAGGGAGTTCTGAGGCTCTGAGTTTAAGAAGACTTACAATCAAAGTGGTTCCAATCTAGACTTACTCACGGCACCTCCTTGTTCTTCATTCCAACATCTGAGAATCAGTACTGCTTTACAGATCGCATGCCAATCTATAAAGTTATAATCTCTTGTGAGTCCTATGAAAACTGTCCCCTGTAATAGCCACCTCCACCTCATGGGGTTGCGGGCAGCTGCCCTGCTCATTCAGGGGCAGCTTGGTCTGCCACCAAGCTGAAGATTTTACCGACTGATCATGGTTTGTGAAGTAAACAATGGGCTTTTCAGAGGGAAAGAAATGTGGATGCTGGAAGATGAGAAATCAGGAAAAATAGAAGCCTATGAAAGAAGAAACAGGGCCCTTGGAGTTGGAATTTCCGTGCCGCTGACTGTTCTCGGTCGCCAGGATGAATAAAGGAACAAATCTCCCATTTTATTAAATCACAACAACACAGCCCAATGGAAAAATAAAAGCACTTACCAACCCTGCTTCTAGAGCTTTGCAGGAGGGACCACTAATGGTTTACCCTTGCAGACTTAACTAGAGTCACATTAAAGAGATGAAAGAAGTAACTGGGGGACAGGCCCTACCAAAACAACAACAAAACTATTTTTCCCAACTATGATGAAATTGACTCCAGTCTTATGAAAAATTGTATTTGATAACGACATCTGATGCTTCAGAGCATATGAACAGTTGCTGAAATACGTAAGAGAAAGAGAAATTGTGTGTTCCTCCCACAAAGAGATGAATGCTGTAAGAATTACATAATTAGACTTAGATATATATTAAGATTATAATTGTTAACTTTAAAAAGCCCACTTTTTTTCTTCTTAAAAATAATCCATGCATGGTTTGTAAAGCCCACATGATGTTTCTATACTTTGAATGTTGCCTTATATTAGAAGAGTTTATTTGCTTTTTTGCTTTGGGGTGTGTGTGTGTGTATGTGTGCACGTGCACACACATTTTAATGAAAACGTTCTGTGCACAAAAATGACAGTAGCTGCATAGAAGCATATATAATTTTGATAATATTACCAATATAACAAAATCCACTTTTCTTTTCTCCCCTCCCCCAACTTTTTAAAATTTACTTTTAAATAAACCAACTTTGACACCTCAGAATAAGGAGGAGAGATTTTTTATGGCCACTGAGTATTCTAATTGAATAACTATTTTGCTACTTTAGTCCAGGAAATTGATCTAAGAACCTGAAATCTGTTATTGAATGAGTTTTCACATGACTCGGGAGTGTAGGGGTTCAGGCCAGAGAACATGTGGCAAAGGAAAACAAGAGTGTAAACCTACAGGAGGTGATAAGTAAGCCCTGGACAGTAAAGATTTTTAACCAAATGGGGGAAAGTATAAGGTGCTAGCAGAGTGGAGGTTTTATGAACTGGAAGGTGGCCAAGAGAATGGACCCAGGAGAATGGAGGTAGAGTCTATGGACTCCTAAGAAGACAACCTCTATACAACTGGGGGAGATGCATCTATTCAGTGATTGCTTTTGAAGATGGAGGGGCATGAGTCCTTGAGAAGTCCACTGACTGTAGTGATTCTCAGTGGGGAGAATAAAAAACATGATGCTTTCAAAGGCGCACGTGCTTCTACCCGTTTCAGAGATTCTAATATTCTCTCTTCAGGGGAACATGCCCCCACAAAGCAAAATTTCAGGTACTTTGTCTGATGGAGTCAGAATCACAGACTCTTCTGGTTAAAGAGGCAAGGAACCTGGGAGCTGAGGCCTTTGGGATAGTCAATGCCATGAGGTTCTAGTAAGGATTCCTTGTTCGTCAACATTCACAGCTACTCAGAGCCACAACCCCTGGCCTTTTATTCCACTCCTCTGTTGCTGGCAATGCCTGCCCTGCCTTCGCCCCGCTTCTTTACCCCTCCTATCTCTCTGCTCCACTCCACTCACTTTGTCTTCCTGAATTTAAGCCTTCTTTAGACAAGGCTCACAGATCACCTGCTCTCTAACTCTCCAGGTCTGAGCTAAAGGCTTTTATTCGTGTTCGCCTAGCACCCCGGGTCTCTCCCTACACATTTGCACCTTCTATAATGCACTGGTTTATTTACTTGCTTATGTTCCCATTATGCTCTGAGTTTTATACAGAGTCCATGTTTTCTTTTGAAATCCTCCTTTTAATAGGGTCCAATGCGAAAGAAACATCCACTCAATATTTGCTGAAATAAACTAATCTAAAATTCCAAAACAGGATTTTTTAAAGATTAATCAAAATGACAATTTTAAAAGACACCTCAAAGGAAAGGGAAGAGAGGGATAAACTTCAGTTATTCAGTGATCTTAACAAGTAATGGCATCTACGGAATATCATAACTATGAGATATAAGTTATTGTCAAAGCTATGCTTAAAAATGGAACCCAGTTGACTACCAAACAAAATATTCAGGTGACCATTAAAGGAAGTTTGCACAGATACTGCAGAACTGGAAATTCTGCCTTTGGACACATTCAATTTGGTATGAAATCATTGTTTAGACAGGTGCACTTTCTGCTATGCCTTGCATCATCCAAGCCACAACAACCCAAGGTGTGGGAAGATTTCTGGAGTCTCTGTGATCCTCTGTCTTTCTTTCCATATTCTTCCTGGCTATGCTAAGCCTAGATGACATGATTTACTCCACTCTGTGAATTGTGTTTGGGAAGATGTATTAGGTAAGCCTAGAACACAGAAAAAGAGGACAAAATAAAAGAGCTGATGTTCACAGAGTGCCTGTTATGTGCCAGAAATTTCCAAAAATTCTAAATACATTAACAAATATAGTCTTTACAACCACAGTCCATAATCAACATTTTCATCACTAGGTAAGGAGACTGATTCTTACTAAGGTAAAGTCCCTCTTCTAAAACCACACAGCAAGCGTAAAGCAGAGACAGAATTGGGATCAAGGGCTCCCTGACTCCACAATCCATGTGATCCCTGCATCCCACAGCCCACAGTCTCATCCATGGACAGCAAGGTTCACCACAGAGGGCAGACACAGGGATCCCCTGCTATTAAAATGACTCATGAGAGAATATTTAGCTATACGCACAAAAGGGGTTGTATAGCATGGTAGACATATTAATTAATCTGGGGAGATAAACCTAGGAAATTACACGTATAAATTTATTCATTCAACAAAATATGTATGTCCATATTGACCACCCTTCCTGAATCTTGTACAGGAGAAGAGGATTTCATCCCATTCACATTTAGTGAAATAACTAAATGAATAATTTATTCCTTCAATGTTATATTTCTTGTATACTGTGGTTTGTTATCATTTCCTGTTTTCCTTTTCTTAATATTTTTCTGCCTTAACTTCCTATTCATTCCCTTTGTCCCACTTAATAATCTGAAGTTCTACTATGCTTTTTAATGTGAATAGTTATTTTCTCATTCCTATTATGTTAAGCCTTTATTCCTCTATTATTAGATTGATTAGATTTGAATATAAGAGGTAGTCTTCCAACCCTTTCTCATTTCGCTGCAGCTCAGCAAAATGAAATATAATTTTCAAAGTCATTTTTCTGTGTCCCATCTTTACTCCAAACTCTTGGATTCTGTTGAGATAAACTTTAGTTCCAGGCTATTAGCTATATTTTCTCCCATAACAGAATGCCTCTTCTCTTTCAAAAATCATTATTGAGCAAATACATTCGAAATTTGTTTTGACGTTACCCTTTTATGTTAACTTATGTATTGCATCATTTGGTGCTTGTCAATAATTTCGCTTTTCTTCATTTTTACGCTGCTGTTATGAATCCATTTTGATTATGTAAAATATGTCTGTGAACTTTTCCTTAGACACCCAGCACCTTGTTTGCATTCCTCTCTTTTTGTTTTAAGTAGCTGCCGCTGGCCATGACCGTTGGGCTTTTCCAGAACTGCAGAGAAGTCTGATGCTAGCCCGATCCCTTTCTCTTTGTAAGTGAATTTTCTTTTTTGAGTGAGAATTTATGATATGATCTTTTTATCCTTAGATTCAGCAACATCCTGGATGTGTGTCTTTTATTAATTCTGCCTGAGACTAAGTCAGCTCAGCCCATCTGCTCATTCTGTTGACCTTCCACTCACCATTTCTGTTTTCAACGGCATCTGTCTTCTTTTTCAACTCATCTTTTGGATTTTTAAAGTCATGGACCATGTTTCCTAAATTCAGAACTGAAGTCCCTTTTTGTGCTCTAATTTTACTCACTTGAGAGCTCTCTTGTTTTTAGATGAAATATCTCAATTGACGTTTTCATTGTCTCTACTTCAGTGAGGGCAGTCTATTTCATACAATTATCTAGGTCTTCCCTTCTCAGATCGCCAGAGCCCTTGAGTTGTAACTTGTCTTTGCCCCATTATGGTATAAAAACCTTGGGCATCCAGTTAAATTACAAGGTCTTTTGAACAATGGAAAACCAGAAAATAGGGAAAGAATGACGTGTCCATCCTTACCAACCATCAGAGAACAAGTTGACAAACAGTTCACCCTCTGCAGAGGATTTCTGCTCCTGGACCTCCTAGGAAAATGTGGCAGCCCTCTCCTAATTTCAGGGGCTTGGAGCTACTCAGTCTACCCTCATAATTGTCCCCCATACCCTCCAGGGTCAGCTGGACTGGGAGAGCCTTCCTAGTGTGATAGAAATTTGGCCCATGTAATATTTGCCGAAGGGAATCGTGTCAGCTGACCACTCTGGCAAGTACAGAATTCTGGACATCTAGTCTGTCCTCAAGGACAAACATGACTTCCTCTCTACAACTGGTAAGCTGGCTCCTTTCCCCACAGAACCAAATCCTGGACCTGCTCTTTCCTTAGAACTAAAATGTAAAACTTCTCCTGGGTCTACCAGCCTGCCTCCCCTGGTGGATATCTTCTGCTGCAGAGGAAGATAAGAGGGGATGAGGGTCAGGACCACATCCTCTGGTTACTCTCTTCCCAGAATTTCCTTGGAACATATTTACCGAAGACTCATTATTTGCTGCCAGTGGGATATCTTGAGATGGACCCATCAAAGACATTTATAGTTTGCTCATGGAACACAATATTTAATGTTTTTTTCTTTTAAAAAAGGTTGTTAAAATTGAAGTTAAAAGAACTGAATGGTTCTAGACAATCTCTGATTAGTAACACAGGGGCTACAAACATTTTTATTTCGTGTATGAAAACTTCCGTAATGTGCAAAACTGGATTGACATTACACATTTAAGGGATATGGCAAGGGCATACATGAGGACATTTGAGAATGACTTTTGCTGCTCGGAAGGGCTTCAGAACTATTAAAGTAAATTCACTAGTACCTCCTGGATTCCCAAGAGAACTCATGATATAGGTGTTCTTATCACTTCCACATCCCTGATGAGTCTACGGTCCAATTTAGGTTAAATGACTTGCCCAAGAAGTAAATAAACTGCTATACTTAACATAGACAACCAACCTACTGTATAGCACAGGGAACTCAGCTCATTACTCTGTAATAACCTAAAAGGGGAAAGAATTCAAAAAGGAATAGAAACATGTTTATGTATAACTGAATCACTTTGCTGTATACCTGAAACTAACACTACATTGTTAATCAACTATATGCCAATATAAAGATAAATAAATAAATAAATAAAAATTTAAAAGAATATATAGTGGAACCTAAGTCTTCTTATGCCAAAACCCAGCTCCAACATACCACAAAACTTCCTAACCATAGGAGCAAGATACCACTGAATAGTGATAGTATGGCAGAATGCCAGCTTTAACTTCCTAAAGCAATTGTTCAAGTTCTACAGTGTAACAAATTGATAAATATACTTTAGCAGAGTATGCTAAACAAGTACCTTATAGTTCAGGGATATATTTACAAGCAGATTCTTTTTCCTCTGAATAACCATGTTTTTACACAAAGTTTTACATAAGTGAAGAAAACACAGTCACTTTCTAGCTCCCAAGATCCGCTAGGGCAGAATGCGGAAGGACTGCTGCCGTGGAAAGGAATTGGAAATTACTGTCACTTGCTCTTCTGAGCAGGAAAGTGTCCCTGTGGAGGGCATAGAAGGATGTAGAGTTTCTCTGAAATCTTATGTGTCCTGAAGAACCGAATTTTTTCTTTTCCACCAGGGGAGGAACACCACTTTCATCGGCAGGTGTCAGCTGTGTAGTATTAGCACGCAGTCTGGGTAAGGGTCCTGCTGGCATTAGACCCTCTCTGTGTATTGGGCCAGCAGGCTGGAGTGCTGACACCTATGAAGAGTTGCCTGGCATTCAAAGCAGAGCTGCACAGACAGGAGTAATTCACCCGTACGCACAACTGACCGTATACGTATGCATAGCTAATCAATGCATACTTATAGCTAATCAGTCTTAAAGATGGTGTCATAATCATATTTCATCAATCTATATTATATTTAAGTCGAATAAGCTTAACCAGTTAAAGGGACAATCCCATTACCCAGGTCACAGTGCTATTTCACTGAGGGTCCCAGGTCCCCAAAAGAGCTTTGCTTCAGAGAGTTCTATCAACACAAGTACACATAAATACACACCTAGCCTTAGGTTCTGCACAATAGGGGTGTCAGCTATTGCAGTTACTACTTCTCTTTTTAACTCCTATCTTGTTACTCCATCAGTCTCATCATTCCCTAGATACTTGCTTTCTTATTTGAATGCTTCATCTCTAGAAGCATATTAGTATTTGCACAACTTCAGATACCAAATTTATAGCAAACTATTTCTAATTTCAATTAAGTCTCAAAATATCCATACTCAGGGCTTCCCTGGTGGCGCAGTGGTTGAGAGTCCGCCTGCCGATGCAGGGGACACGGGTTCGTCCCCCGGTCCGGGAAGATCCCACGTGTCGCGGAGCGGCTGGGCCCGTGAGCCATGGCCGCTGAGCCTGCACGTCCGGAGCCTGTGCTCCGCAACAGGAGAGCCCACAGCAATGAGAGGCCCGCGTACCGAAAAAAAAAAAAAAAAATCCATACTCATAGTTGTAATTGCCTTAGCTTTTTAAACAAAAACTCCTTGCACACATGCTATTTTACATGAGTGTCTCATTTCTGAGGGAAGTTTTCTAAATTGCTCATAACACACAGGTACAGGGCCCCGAGAGCTGACAGGCTAAGATTAGGATGAGCTGGGCTGAACCGCTATCCCTCTAATTACATCGAAGGGAACCATTGATTCTACATTTGATAATACACTGACCCTGAAGTAAGGAAGAGATTACAGCGGGGAAATGGAAGTGGTTACTCATATTTTGTTGGCGAAGCAATTTTTCTACTGACTTAACAAAAGGGCCTATAATCTACAGAAAAGGTATCCACAGAGTGGTCAAATTATTATGTATGTAGACCTTCTTTAGGCAGTTAAGTGATAAAAAGAAACTCTCCTAAGCGCTCTGCTTTAAAACCTCAAAAGCAAATACCTTATAAGGCCATTAAGCTTCAGTTCCTTACTTTTAGAAATGCTTTTATTGTCCAGTTTATCTTCATACATTATCTTTACACTTTTCTATGTACTGTTACTCCACCTCTTATGTAATGTTTTTCTGTTTTTTCCCCTATCAATTGATAAGCGATTTATAAAATGAGGAGAAAGTGGAAACTCAGTGCATGTGTTGGTCAGTATTCAAATGTGTGTATATATGCAGATAACATGTGCATCTGTATAAAAATAGAAATATATGTATAGTAATGAAATAGTCCTAAGTAAATGCTATTAAGAGATTCTGAAGAAGAATGTTTTTCTCATACCTATCCTTACACTGATCTAACATTTTATACTTTTCAAAGG
The DNA here is from genome assembly GCF_005190385.1 of Monodon monoceros. Taxonomy (NCBI): domain Eukaryota; kingdom Metazoa; phylum Chordata; class Mammalia; order Artiodactyla; family Monodontidae; genus Monodon; species Monodon monoceros. The sequence goes on from NW_021703780.1 coordinate 26,329,389, forward strand.
CACTTCACATTTTTTGACATTGCACTAGTGAGGTAGAGCAGATGTAACCTTAATTTTAAAAGGCTCAGGCAGAGAGAGAGATCAAACTCAAAGCCCCAAAGTTAACGATCAAAACAGCACTTGAGTTCTTATCTCTTAACCTCAACCTCCTTCTACAGAAAAACACTAAATAAAGAAACACACTTGAGGATGGGCTGGGGAAGATGGCGGAAGAGTAAGACGCGGAGATAACCTTCCTCCCCACAGATACACCAGAAATACATCTACACGTGGAACAACTCCTACAGAACACCTACTGAACGCTGGCAGAAGACCTCAGACCTCCCAAAAGGCAAGAAACCCCCCCACGTACCTGGGTAGGGCAAAAGAAAAAAAAGAAAAAACAGAGACAAAAGAATAGGGACGGCACCTGCACCAGTGGGAGGGAGCTGTAAAGGAGAAAAAGTTTCCACACACTAGGAAGCCCCTTCGCGGGCGGAGACTGTGGGTGGCGCAGGGTGAGAGCTTCGGAGCCGCGGAGGAGAGCACAGCAACAGGGGTGCGGGGGGCAAAGCGGAGAGATTTCCGCACAGAGGATCAGGGCCGACCGGCACTCACCAGCCCGAGAGGCTTGTCTGCTCCCCCGCCGGGGCAGGCGGGGCTGGGAGCTGCAGCTCAGGCTTCGGTCGGAGCGCAGGGAGAGGACTGGGGTTCGCGGCGTGAACACAGCCTGCAGGGGGTTAGTGCGCCACGGCTAGCCGGGAGGGAGTCCGGGGAAAAGTCTGGACCTGCCGAAGAGGCAAGAGACTTTTTCTTACCTCTTTGTTTCCTGGTGCGCGAGGAGAGGCGAGGAGAGGCGATTAAGAGCGCTGCTTAAAGGAGCTCCACAGACCGGCGCGAGCCGCGGCTAAAACCGCGGGCCCCAGAGACGGGCGGGAGACGCTAAGGCTGCTGCTGCCGCCACCAAGAAGCCTGTGTGCGAGCACAGGTTACTATCCACACCCCGCTTCCGGGGAGCCTGTGCAGCCCGCCACTGCCAGGGTCTCGGGATCCAGGGACAACTTCCCCGGGAGGACGTACGGCGCGCCTCAGACTCGTGCAACGTCACGCCGGCGTCTGCCGCCGCAGGCCCGCCCCGCACTCCGTGCCCCTCCCTCCCCCCGGGCCTGAGCCTGCGACCTACATGCAGAGGCGGGGCCAAATCCAAAGCTGAGCCCCGGGAGCTGTGAGAACAAAGAAGAGAAAGGGAAATCTCTCCCAGCTGCTGCAGAAGCAGCGGATTAAAGCTCCACAATCAACTTGATATACCCTGCATCTGTGGAATACTTGAAGAGCAACGAATCATCCCAAATTAAGGAGCCGTGTGGATGAAAGGCTCTTGGTACTGCAGCCAGGAGTCGCTGCTGTGCCTCTGAGGTGGGAGAGCCAACTTCAGGACACTGGTCCACAAGAGACCTCCCAGCTCCACATAATATCAAACGGCGAAAATCTCCCAGAGATCTCCATCTCAACACCAGCACCCAGCTTCACTCAACGACCAGCAAGCTACAGTGCTGGACATCCTATCCCAAACAACTAGCAAGATAGGAACACAACCCTACCCATTAGCAGAAAGGCTGCCTAAAATCATAATAAGTCCACAGACACCCCAACACACACCACCAGACGTGGACCTGCCCACCAGAAAGACAAGATCCAGCCTCATCCACCAGAACACAGGCAGTAGTCCCCTCCACCAGGAAGCCTACACAACCCACTGAACCAACCTTAGCCACTGGCGACAGACACCAAAAACAACAGGAACTACGAACCTGCAGCCTGCGAAAAGGAGACCCCAAACACAGTAAGATAAGCAAAATGAGAAGACAGAAAAACACACAGCAGATGAAGGAGCAAGATAAAAACCCACCAGACCTAACAAATGAAGAGGAAATAGGCAGTCTACCTGAAAAAGAATTCAGAATAATGATAGTAAAGATGATCCAGAATCTTGGAAATAGAAAAGACAAAATGCAAGAAACATTTAACAAGGACCTAGAAGAACTAAAGATGAAACAAACAATGATGAACAACACAATAAATAACATTAAAAATACTCTAGATGGGATCAATAGCAGAATAACTGAGGCAGAAGAACGGATAAGTGACCCAGAAGATAAAATAGTGGAAATAACTACTGCAGAGCAGAATAAAGAAAAAAGGATGAAAAGAACTGAGGACAGTCTCAGAGACCTCTGGGACAAAATTAAACGCACCAACATTCGAACTATAGGGGTTCCAGAAGAAGAGAAAAAGAAAGGGACTGAGACAATATTTGAAGAGATTATAGTTGAAAACTTCCCTAATATGGGAAAGGAAATAGTTAATCAAGTCCAGGAAGCACAGAGAGTCCCATACAGGATAAATCCAAGGAGAAATACGCCAAGACACATATTAATCAAACTGTCAAAAATTAAATACAAAGAAAACATATTAAAAGCAGCAAGGGAAAAACAACAAATCACACAAGGGAATCACCATAAGGTTAACAGCTGATCTTTCAGCAGAAAGTCTGCAAGCCAGAAGGGACTGGCAGGACATATTTAAAGTGATGAAAGAGAAAAACCTGCAACCAAGATTACTCTACCCAGCAAGGATCTCATTCAGATTTGATGGAGAAATTAAAACCTTTACAGACAAGCAAAAGCTGAGAGAGTTCAGCACCACTAAACCAGCTTTACAACAAATGCTAAAGGAACTTCTCTAGGCAAGAAACACAAGAGAAGGAAAAGACCTACAATAACGAACCCAAAACAATTAAGAAAACAGGAATAGGAACATACATATCGATAATTACCTTAAATGTAAATGGACTAAGTGCTCCCACCAAAAGACACAGATTGGCTGAATGGATACAAAAAGAAGAACCATATATTTGCTGTCTACAAGAGACCCACTTCAGACCTAGAGACACATACAGACTGAAAGTGAGGGGATGGAAAAAGATATTTCATGCAAATGGAAACCAAAAGAAAGCTGGAGTAGCAGTTCTCATATCAGACAAAATAGACTTTAAAATAAAGACTATTACAAGAGACAAAGAAGGACACTACATAATGATCAAGGGATCGATCCAAGAAGAAGAAAGAACAATTGTAAATATTTATGCACCCAACATGGGAGCACCTCAATACATAAGGCAAATACTAACAGCCATAAAATGGGAAATCGACAGTAACACATTCATAGTAGGGGACTTTAACACCCCACTTTCACCAATGGACAGATCATCCAAAATGAAAATAAATAAGGAAACACAAGCTTTAAATGATACATTAAACAAGATGGACTTAATTGATATTTATAGGACATTCCATCCAAAAACAACAGAATACACATTTTTCTCAAGTGCTCATGGAACATTCTCCAGGATAGATCATATCTTGGGTCACAAATCAAGCCTTGGTAAATTTAAGAAAATTGAAATTGTATCAAGTATCTTTTCCGACCACAACACTATGAGACTAGATATCAATTACAGGAAAAGACCTGTAAAAAATACAAACACATGGAGGCAAACAATACACTACTTAATAATGAAGTGATCACTGAACACATCAAAGAGGAAATCAAAAAATTCCTGGAAACAAATGACAATGGAGACACGATGACCCAAAATCTATGGGATGCAGCAAAAGCAGTTCTAGGAGGGAAGTTTATAGCAATACAATCCTACCTTAAGAAACAGGAAACATCTCACATAAACAACCTAACCTTGCACCTAAAGCAATTAGAGAAAGAAGAACAAAAAACCCCAAAGTTAGCAGAAGGAAAGAAATCATAAAAATCAGATCAGAAATAAAAAGAAATGAAGGAAACGATAGAAAAGATCAATAAAACTAAAAGCTGGTTCTTTGAGAAGATAAACAAAATTGATAAGCCATTAGCCAGACTCATCAAGAAAAAAAGGGAGAAGACTCAAATCAATAGAATTCGAAATGAGAAAGGAGAAGTAACAACTGACACTGCAGAAATACAAAAGATCATGAGAGATTACTACAAGCAACTCTATGCCAATAAAATGGACAACCTGGAAGAAATGGACAAATTCTCAGAAATGTACAAGCTGCCAAGACTGAATCAGGAAGAAATAGAAAATATGAACAGACCAATCACAAGCACTGAAATTGAAACTGTGATTAAAAATCTTCCAACAAACAAAAGCCCAGGACCAGATGGCTTCACAGGCGAATTCTATCAAACATTTAGAAGAGCTAACACCTATCCTTCTCAAACTCTTCCAGAATATAGCAGAGGGAGGAACACTCCCCAACTCATTCTATGAGGCCACCATCACCCTCATACCAAAACCAGATAAGGATGTCACAGAGAAAGAAAACTACAGGCCAATATCACTGATGAACATAGATGCAAAAATCCTCAATAAAATACTAGCAAAAAGAATCCAACAGCACATAAAACGGATCACACACCATGATCAAGTGGGGTTTATTCCAGGAATGCAAGAATTCTTCAATATATGCAAATCAATCAACGTTATACACCATATTAACAAATTGAAGGAGAAAAACCATATGATCATCTCAATAGATGCAGAGAAAGCTTTCGACAAAATTCAACACCCATTTATGATAAAAACCCTGCAGAAAGTAGGCATAGAGGGAACTTTCCTCAACATAACAAAGGCCATATACGACTAACCCACAGCAAATATCGTCCTCAATGGTGAAAAAATGAAAGCATTTCCACTAAGCTCCAGAACAAGACAAGGTTGCCCACTCTCACCACTAGTATTCAACATAGTTTTGGAAGTTTTAGCCACGGCAATCAGAGAAGAAAAGGAAATAAAAGTAATCCAAATTGGAAAAGAAGAAGTAAAGCTGTCACTGTTTGCAGATGACATGATACTATACATAGAGAATCCTAAAGATGCTACCAGAAAACTACTAGAGCTAATCAATGAATTTGGTAAAGTAGCAGGATACAAAATTAATGCACAGAAATCTCTGGCATTCCTATACACTAATGATGAAAAATCTGAAAGTGAAATCAAGAAAACACTCCCATTTACCATTGCAACAAAAAGAATAAAATATCTAGGAATAAACCTACCTAAGGAAAAAAAAACCTGTATGCAGAAAATTATAAGACACTGATGAAAGAAATTAAAGATGATACAAATGGATGGAGAGATATACCATGTTCTTGGATTGGAAGAATCAACATGGTGAAAATGACTCTACTACCCAAAGCAATCTACAGGTTCAATGCAATCCCTATCAAACTACCACTGGCATTTTTTACAGAACTAGAACAAAAAATTTCACAATTTGTATGGAAACACAAAAGGCCCCGAATAGCCAAAGCAATCTTGAGAACGAAAAACGGAGCTGGAGGAATCAGGCTCCCTGACTTCAGACTATACTACAAAGCTACAGTAATCAAGACAGTATGATACTGGCACAAAAACAGAAAGATAGATCAATGGAACAGGATAGAAAGCCCAGAGATAAACCCACGCACATATGGTCACCTTATCTTTGATAAAGGAGGCAGGAATGTACAGTGGAGAAAGGACAGCCTCTTCAATAAGTGGTGCTGGGAAAACTGGACAGGTACATATAAAAGTATGAGATTAGATCACTCCCTAATACCATACACAAAAATAAGCTCAAAATGGATTAAAGACCTAAATGTAAGGCCAGAAGCTATCAAACTCTTAGAGGAAAACATAGGCAGAACACTCTATGACATAAATCACAGCAAGATCCTTTTTGACCCACCTCCTAGGGAAATGGAAATATAAACAAAAATAAACAAATGGGACCTAATAAAACTTCAAAGCTTTTGCACAGCAAAGGAAACCATAAACAAGACCAAAAGACAACCCTCAGAATGGGAGAAAATATTTACAAATGGAGCAACTGACAAAGGATTAATCTCCAAAATTTATAAGCAGCTCATGCAGCTCAATAACAAAAAAACAAACAACCCAATCGAAAAATGGGCAGAAGACCTAAATAGGCATTTCTCCAAAGAAGATATACAGTCTGCCAACAAACACATGAAAGAATGCTCAACATCATTAATCATTAGAGAAATGCAAGTCAAAACTACAATGAGATATCATCTCACACCAGTCAGAATGGCCATCATCAAAAAATCTAGAAACAATAAATGCTGGAGAGGGTGTGGAGAAAAGGGAACCCTCTTGCACTGTTGGTGGGAATGTAAATTGATACAGCCACTGTGGAGAACAGTATGGAGGTTCCTTAAAAAACTACAAATAGATCTACCATATGACCCAGCAATCCCACTACTGGGCATATACCCTGAGAAAAGCATAATTCAAAAGGGGTCATATACCAAAATGTTCATTGCAGCTCTATTTACAATAGCCCGGAGATGGAAACAACCTAAGTGTCCATCGTAGGATGAATGGATAAAGAAGATGTGGCACATATATACAATGGAATATTAGTCATAAAAAGAAATGAAATTGAGCTATTTGTAATGAGGTGGATAGACCTAGAGTCTGTCATACAGAGTGAAGTAAGTCAGAAAGAGAAAGACAAATACCGTATGCTAACACATATATATGGAATTTAAGGAAAAAAATGTCATGAAGAACCTAGGGGTAAGACAGAAATAAAGACACAGACCTACTAGAGAACGGACTTGAGGATATGGGGAGGGGGAAGGGTAAGGTGTGACCAAGCGAGAGAGAGGCATGGACATATATACACTACCAAACGTAAGGTAGATAGCTAGTGGGAAGCAGCCGCATAGCACAGGGAGATCAGCTCGGTGCTTTGTGACCGCCTGGAGGGGTGGAATAGGGAGGGTGGGAGGGAGGGAGACGCAAGAGGGAAGAGATATGGGAACATATGTATACGTATAACTGATTCGCTTGTTATAAAGCTGAAACTAACACACCATTGTAAAGCAATTATACTCCAATAAAGATGTTAAAAAAAAAGAAACACACTTGTAGTCATAAATTACTAGAGGCCATGCTGCCCTTACAGACAGGGCTGCTCAAAAGTAAACTGAGGGCTTCCCTGGTGGTGCAGTGGTTGAGAGTCCGCCTGCCGATGCAGGGGACGCGGGTTCGTGCCCCGGTCCGGGAAGATCCCACATGCCGCGGAGCGGCTGGGCCCGTGAGCCATGGCCACTGAGCCTGCGCATCCGGAGCCTGTGCTCCGCAACGGGAGAGGCCACAACAGTGAGAGGCGCGCGTACCGCAAAAAAAAAATAAATAAATAAACTTAGAGCACAGGGAAGTATACTCAATATTTTGTAATAACTTATAAGGGAAAAGAATCTGAATATATATGTGTGTGTGTGTGTGTGTGTGTGTGTGTGTGTGTGTGTGTGTATAACTGAATCACTGTGCTGTACACCTGAAACTAATATGACATTGTAAATCAACTATACTCCAAATAATTAAATAAATAACTAAACTGGGAAAACAGGAAAAGAGGTTCAGCTGTTCTTCTAGGATCGTCCTCATGTCTGGTTACATCCCTGGGTCTTTTATGAATTTGTTTCCTTTTTATTTTCTAATCCTCCCATGGCAAGCCCCCATACCCCGGCCACTCTCCTTGTTTCTTGGTCTGAGACTTCATCCTATCCCAGCCTCAGCTCCCTAAACAGATTCTCCTTGCCTCCATCAAGAGAGCTTCAAGCCCCCAGGCAAAGACTCTGTCCTGCTCTCAAGATCCAGGCATTGAGGCACCGTCCATGACCCTGAAAAGCACAGTTCATATTTACTTACAGACTACTGGTCCATCTTTCCCTCCCTGGTAACTTAATGTGCATTTTAGTGAGGGTTCTTCTGGAGATAATGCCTCTGCTTTTGCAAATTCCGTAAGGTAAGGATTCCAGTAGTATGATAAAGAAGCACCAAGGTGGAGCAGCAGGCCCAGTGTCAGAGTCAAATGATTCCCTTGCATTCCAAATTGCCTCACGCTTTGCAGAGAGGGGTCTACCTCAGTGCGGGTACCTAGGAAGATGCTATGAACATGACCTGCTAGGAATGGGAGAGAAAAGATGCTCTTTCTCTCTCTACCAGCGTTGCTGGTGAGGTTAGAGCTTTTGTAGCTTGTCCCTTGGCCCCCCAGACCCTTTCAACACGAGTGGGGTAAATAACCACGTACCACAGCCCCGCTGCTTCAGAGTGCTGCCTTACCTCTATGTGCCATTACCAATAGCAATCATATATATCTCGAAGCAAAGAAGAGGACTTAACATGGGACAGGCTTAACATGTCACTTTACAGAAATCTTTTCTATATTGATAAGTGATTTTCAATACATAAATATAAAAACGGATTGGGAAGCTGATCAAGTTCAATTACCATAAAAATATGGATTAAGTGAACATGAAGACATTTACCTCATGCAATTACTCAATAACTATTCATATTTTGAGGGCTTTTTATATGCCCAAGGCTTATTTACCTAATCTCAAAACAGCAGATATATGAGATTCCTAACTTTAGACAACATGAAAAAAAGTAAATACACGAATCTCAAGAAATGATTTAGTCTGAAAATCTGATAGATGTAGTATATATTTTACCTGTGTTAATTGATCCTAAATCTACTAAGTTTAATACATATTTTCACCTGTATTGTTTGACAGATCACCTGTATCGGTTGATAGATTGCCATTTTTTAAGAACAGGTATACCAGGGAATAGCCCTAACCTTTGATGCTCTTAGCCTACAGGACAAGCCAAGTCCTACTGTACAAAGTTCCTGAGGCATCTCTCTCCAAAACACAGCAGAGGTCAAGGTCAGCCTTGAGCTAATCATGGCTGCTCATATATTCTTCCTAAAAAGTGTTCTGTGTTTTGCCCTAATTTTGGTATCTTAATAGCCCTAAAGTCTAGCCGTGGTTCTGAGCTCTGATCAGGAAATGCAAGGTGTTCAGAAACAAAGTGAAGAAAGACACTATATACACCCACAGAGGTGATAAGTCATCAGCTATCTTTTCAAGTTCACTAGAAATTCTAATCAGTGCATGTAAATCATCAGGGACCGGTATGCTTATTGTAGGGTTACTTCACAATTTACTCTCCTTCTCGTCACACAAATATGCTAGCCTTTACGGTCAAAAAGACCTGAGTTTGTGCCTCAACAAAGTCATTTATTGGATATAGAACCTTGGAAAGGTCATGTAATCTCCAAAAACCTTAGTTTCCTTATATGTAAAATGAGGATAATAATAAAAGTTACCTTGCAGACAGAGGATTAAATAAGCATGCTTATTACAGTGTCTGGACAAATACAAATGTTAGCTTTTCTAATTATTCAATAGTCAAATTATCCAAACCCTACTCAGCTTCTCTATAGGGGTAGAACTTCCATCTTTCTTGGTGGTAGCAGTATAATCCCCTTCTAAGATTTTTTGCAAAAGTGGACTTTAATAGGTAAGCTCATATTATTTACAGATTTCAACTAGAATATTCTTCCTTCCTTTTCACTCAGCCCACTTTTTTGCTTGCATATTAGGTTCCGAAATTCTGTCCTTTGGGGTTGAATTTTTCCATGCATGATCTCAGACAAAAGGTGATTTTTTTTTTAATAATGTCGAATCAAATTCACTCTGTCTACTTTTGAATTAGGAGCAGATGAAAGTAACTTATTTTATTTTTCTGCCTGAAAGAAATGTAAGGCTGTTTCTGTGCTCAGATAATTCACTAATAGCTAAAAGTAGCCAAGAATCTCATCTTCACTCAGGAAGTCTCCTGGCTAATTATGAAAATATTAATTAAGTTAGGGGCAATTGAGAAAAGTTACTTTTGAACCTGCTCAATGTGAGCTGGTATTAAATTACTACTGTATTTGTGTGGCATTAGGTTTCAGAAACATCTGGAAACAGATTCCCATGAAACATAACTATGGGTTTATGATCTTTTTTCTCTAGGAAAAGGGATAGGTATTCCACTGTCAGTCAGCACACATGACCTTTGGAAATTATTCAAAAGTTTAGTATGTCCAAAGCCATTCAAAAATATGTCCCAACTCGGAATATATTATGTATTGGTTTGGGGTTCTGAACATGGTCCATTTGTCTCTCCAGATGCACTGTCTACTATTCCCATCCTGCTCTGTATCCAGGGAGGCTGCCCCTTATTAACAGCATCCATGGGTTCATTTGCCCTATGGCTTCTAGCTGTTTTCAGCCAATGGGGAGCATAGGTACGAGCTTAGAGAGTGAGAAAAGGGTGAATTTGAGATGTATTCCCTGCTCCCCTCATGCTAGGTTGCAGTGGGTTGGCTGCATCTCTCTACCAACAGCCCCTGTCCTGCTCCTGTTTCCATGTAGCTACTCTACATGGTCCTGGGCAGTCTCTCCCCCACCTCATCCTTTGCCCTTTTAGGCCTTGGGATGTTAATGACTTCCCAATGTGACTAGCTCTGGGGTATGGCACACCCCTTAAACTCCACCCAGGCTGTTAAATGAGTCTCTGTGTAAAACTTTGTGAAATTATCCATTTTGAGTGTGCCACAACATGCTTAGTGTTAAAAAAGCTTTTAAGCCTCTTCAGATTCTGTTCCATCTGCCAAGCATCCCATTCCCTGTCTCACCTGCCTGGAGATCATCCATTCATCCCTTGAGACATAACATCAAAGACAGCTCTTCTGCGAAGCCTTCCCTCTGGTTTTCTAGTCAGTGAATGCTGCTCTTCCCTGGGCTAAAGTCTTGAGCCAGGTTGCATGTGTTCACATCCTGGCTCCACCATTCACTCGTTGTATGACCGGACATAAAATGTGTTGCTTAACTTTCCTGGGGCCTCAAATTTCTCCTTGTAAGGTGGAAACAATAACAAAACAATGACGAAACTCCCTCATAGAATTATTGTGCAAGTGACATTTGTCCATACTTTTCATGTGCTCAGAACACTGCTTGAAACATTTGAATCAGTAAACATTATTATTGCAGTCATTGTTATTACTACTGTTAATCTACCTGCTTGGGTTCTCTGTGCTATGCATCTTGGTCTCCCCGGCCTTGGCCTATAGCACTAGTGGGTTTTCAGTAACTGTTTACTAAATCCTGGAAATGAGTCTTGTGGCAAATATTCTCTTCTCTGGAATGCTTTTCATTTCTAAGGGGACACTCACTGAAACCTGTGTGAGGTGCAGAATTCCATTTTGACTTTTTTATGGAGCTGCATTTGAGGAAAAATGAAGAACTCAGACACTGGGATTATATATACTTTGGATTCTCTTGGAAACTCTTTCAGGTTAAATCGTTACAACAAGCTAAAGAACACTGAAAAAACGCTCAGGATTTCCAGTACACTGTGCTTTAGAAACACATGCAGCATTGAAGCGAATCCAGCATATACAATACTTCTAAGTAACAAACATAGATGAGAATTGGAGAGGATGCCTACCAAAGGCTGTTGGTTTTCCAGAAGCCAAAATTTCAAGAAAATGACTGGTAACCTACTCAATCTGATTTTTTTTTTTTAATATCACAAAAAGCCATTGTCTGAAATGATAAAAGCTGAGAGCTACATCCACCCCTTGGAGGTTACTGCTGGTCATGAGCTAGTTTAACAGATAAAACCTGTTCATAGGAAACGAATTTGCTGGGCAACACAACAAACTGACTATTGAGGTGAAAATGAAATGTTCATGTAAGTGAACTATGCACATAAGTTGAAACCAAGTGAGATTCTAAAAATCTATTCTAGAGACTATACTTCATTTCTGGAAGAGTACATGCCCAAACCAACTTTCTGAGGCCTTTTGTATCATGTCTAGACACATCTACCACAACAGCTCTGGTTGTCCAGCCTTTCCTGTGAAAGAAAAATGTTAAATTAGGAAGAGAAAGAAGCAATAGAAATTAATTAATTATATACTGTTTGCCTACTATTCATGAGGTGATTCACTAGGAACTTGATATTCATTATTTCATTCATTAATTTTGATCACATTAGCAATAATCTTACAAGCTTCCTTGTTATTATTCTCATGACACACATGAAGAAACTGAAGCCCAGGGATAAGTCATTTACTCTAGGCCACCCAACTAATAATAAATTCTGCTTTATTTTTTCACCTTTTATATTATTTTTTATTTAATCAGACATTTTCAACCACAGGCAGTACTTCTTCTGCTGTCCCCAAGGAGCATTTGGAAATGTGTGGAACATTTTTGTTTGTCACACTTTTGTCTGAGTTTTTCCGGTTTTTAGTGTGTGGTCAGGGATGCCACACGTCTTGCAGAGCCTGGACAGCCCTGCACGGAGAAATTAGCTTTCCCCAAGTACCTACATACACCAGTTGAAAAATACTAGATCTAAATCTAGAGGTTGGATGATTTCTGCCTATTAACTAACTATTAATTAAAGAATAGTTCATCTGTCTGAGTTTTTGTGGCCTCTCCCGCTGCAGAGCACAGGCTCCAGATGTGCAGGCCCAGCGGCCATGGCTCACGGACCCAGCCGCTCCGCGGCATGTGGGATCCTCCTGGACCGGTGCACGAACCCGTGTCCCCTGCATCGGCAGGCGGACTCTCAACCACTGCGCCACCAGTAAATTTATTTGTTTTTATTTTTGGCTGTGTTGGGTCTTCGTTGCTGCACACGGGCTTTCTCTAGTTGCGGCGAGTGGGGCTACTCTTCGTTGCGGTGCGCGGGCTTCTCATTGTCGTGGCTTCTCTAGTTGCAGAGCATGGGCTCTAGAGTGCAGACTCAGTAGTTGTGGCGCACGGGCTTAGATGTTCTGCGGCATGTGGGACCTTCCCGGATCAGGGATCGAACCTGTGTCCCCTGCATTGGCCGGTGGATTATTAACCACTGTGCCCGTATGAGTTTTATTTTAATCAAATACACCTATCCCAGCCATTATGAATATCTGGATGCAGATGCAGTAACTGAATATTACTCCATCTCAAAGTACAAATATTTGGCCAACTAGACAGCCTGTGCTTACTGATTTTAGATCAAAGTCTGACTTTCTCTGAATTGTTCTAATCAATCGAAAACAAGAAAATCTCATAAAACCTTACATTTGCAGTCACTGTTAGAACTATCCCAATGAGCCTGGGGAGATTGATAAGTTAACATGTTTTCTAACTCTTTAAAAACCTGTCACATTTAAATGCAAACAAATGGTAAATTATCCTGCATAGCAACTACAGTTGGAGGTTTCAGCAAATACATCAGAACCTTCACATCAGAAAATGCCACCCTCCAAAGGCACCCCTCTGAAGTTGATACATGCATCCCAATAATGTACCCCTATTATTCCAAATAGATTTTTCATTCCTCTCTGCAAATGTTCTCAGAGCCTATGGACATTCTTCCAAATATCTTCCACTGTACTCTCTATGAGGAGCTGTCTGGAGTCAACTCTTATAGTCCAGTTGATTTGATTAAATTAGACAAAAATATATTGCTCATATTATAGGACAGGATAGAGATGAACAAGGCAGAAATCTGCAAAAAAGTGGGTAATCCTCTGGCTAGCAATTTTCTTTGTTACAATTTAGGCACCACTGTAATTCTTAAACAGCCCCGTGTGCCTAAAAAACCGAAACTGAAGACTCCTTCCAAAATGGAACTCAAAAAAAAAAAAAGAAAATGTGCCAAATTTCATGAGACTGGAGAGAGGATGCTATTTATTTAAATCTCTACCTTCTGGAATATCTCTTTTAGAAATCAATTTTATTATGTTATAGTCACACTTTGTATTTGTATCCATACAATTTGCTTCTTATTTTGGAGTACACATTTTATTCCTGAACCACCCTGCAGAACAAAGTGGTCCCCTCATGAGTTCAGATGAAATGACGTGAACATCGGTGGAGGCATCAAGCACTTGGAGGACTTAGAGATGCGGGGCCGTCGAGTTGAACACTGCCTGGGACTCCAATCTAGAACAGGAAAACTGAGGCCACAGGTGATATAGCATCTCTTTAGTTCACCAACCTGTCATGATCCTCTGTATGAACTTACACTACCAAATAGGGGAAAATACCTCTTAAATGTCTCCAATGAGACCAGAGAAAAGGTAAGGGAAAAGGAGGCAACAAGCCTGTATTCTGGGCTACTCTGTAAACTCCCAGTTGCATAGTTTTGGGCAAATCATTTAATATCTCTGAGCCTAAGAATCCTCATTTGTAAGATAAAGACATTCAGCTAGGTAATACCTATCATTCTTTTCACTTACGTATTGTATTGTTTGAAGGACTCAGAAGAAAAATGATTTCATATAAAAGAAACAAAAGCTAAGAAATTCAGCAGCCTGACTGAAAGAAGCTGGATTGGAGATGCCTTTCAGCTTTAGGAGTCTCAATTCCAAACAGAAATTGATTCATGACATCATAACCTTTACAAATGTGGCCAGTCTCTCCTCTTCCCGTATTTTATTTCCACTTCGCTGCTCACCTTCCAAACAAACTTTGCTATTCATTACAACAGGGGACAGAACTACCCTCAAATTGGGAATTCCCTGGTGGGCCAGTGGTTAGGATTCCTCATTTCCACTGCAGGAGGCACGGGTTCGATCCCTGATCTGGGAAGATCCCACATGTCGTCACATGGCGCGGCCAAAAAAAAAAAAAAAAGACACCCCAAAAGAACTACTCTCAAATCAACCTAGTTTTATACATTTCCTTCAAAGTTTCCACTTAAGGAGATTCCTTGAATTAAATTAGAAATAAATTCCAGGATTAAATTCCAGAATTCCCCAAACATTCAACCAGCTGGTCCTTCCTTCTGTCTAACGTGTTTGTCCTGTGCCATGATTTTAAGCCCTTTTCCTTGCGTTCTCTGACTCAGTCTAAATAGAAACACCATCAATGTCTCAGCCTTCCTCTCACAGAGAGTTTATGATTCGTTCTATAGATAAGATTGTCCTTGGGAGGAAACCAGAGGTCACTCTTGCTGTCAAACAAAATCTTTGTCAATATTGAAATGAGAACTAATTCGACTTAATCTAAGTTGACAGAGATAAAAAGGGCTCAGTACTGGAATAAATTCACCAATGACATCGGAGTTGGGAGACTACTATAACAAAAATACGTCCTCAATCTGAATGTAGTTTTAAAGAATTTGGTCACTCTTTAGAGTACCATAAAAGAAGTAACAATAGTAAGAATGGTAGGCAGTTGTTTTCTATTTATGACTGGAAAGAGTACCATTTCTTCAAATGACGACATTTTATAATCAATTCCTGTTCTGGATGAAAGACACTTTTCTGTTTGGGGATTAGCAGAAGTGCACTTAAAGGACCTAACCATTAAAAAAAATAACCAAATTGTTGCATCAGTTTATAAATAATTCTATAGAGTTTATTTTATGTGGTCCTTTTCCAGAACAAAGGCAACAACATCCCCTCACTCCATCGTGGGTGGCTTATTATATTGTTGGCTTGGTTCCATACTTTAAGTAAGGAAATGCTGTTTAATGATAATTGACATTGTTATGGCAAATGTTTTGATTAGTATCATAATCAAGATCTTGGTTACACAATTATCATTATTATTCCTGTTTCAGCTTGATAACAAGATGAGTCACTTAACCATCCCAGAGACCTGTTAACTTAACCATTGATTGCCTGTTGGTAAAAATCGGAATTTCGACAGTATGTGTCAGAACTTAGGCAATGTGGTGGTAGAGTGACCAACTTATCCTAGTTTGCCTGCAAATTTTACAGTTTTAACACAAATTTTCACGTCCTGGGAAATCCGTCAGGTTCAGGCAAACTGGGACAGTGGGTCACCCCAAAGAGCGGAGGGAGGCTGGGGTTTAGGAGTCAGAAAACTGATCTGCTCTGACCCTATTGCTTTCTGTATCTGATGGCATCTTCCTAAGCTTCCGTTTCCCACCTATAATATTTTGCTTAATTTGTCTTGTAAAATCTCTGCATGGTAATACACTTGAGTGTACTTGGAAAGTATAAAGTTACCGACGAGTATCAGATCTTTTCATTTTGTTCTTACGAAGCAGCAGCCTGAACAGTGATTCCCATCTCCCTGAGAGCTGTGGATTGTCATAGCTTCTGTTTAACATCATTCGATACTATGGTTCGTTGAGGTGATGCTTGGGGTAAAGTTTTGGTTGTACAGTTGTTAAGCTTACTTAACACCCATAAAAAAGTTATCTTCTCTATTTAAATCTGAGCCATTGTGTGGACCGGGGGAAAGGGTACTGAATTCAGTTCCATCTCTGTGGTGTGTTGTTAGCAGCGTGGCTTGGGATGAATCATCTAACTTTCTTCACTTTAGTGTCTTTGTTTGAAAAACAGAAAACAATTCTTGCATAACACGTCTCAAAGTGTTGTTTTGATTATGAAATAACATATGTAAAAATGTAAAAACTATCAAGTGATACATAGATACAATACAAAAAATATATTAATATTTATAATAATAAATATTAAATTTATAGATAAATAACAAATTTATTAATATTTATTATAATGTATTGTGACACTGTATATAAATCATAGATATCAATTCCAAGATGCATGCTAGGAATTTATCCTCAACCACAATGCCGTAATATTCAATGTTTAGAGTCTTTAGGGAGGAATTATGAACTTATATGCACATAGCATGATAAAAATGGAAAGAATCTTAGACACCATCTACTCTAACTCCTGAAGTATAGACATGACACTCCAATGTCCTAAAATGTAAAGTGAACTTGCTCTGTTTTCACAGCTAATCAGAGGTGGAGCCACACCTGAACTCCAGTTTCTTGGCTCTGAACTCAAGTCTCTTTTACTTTACCTCTTAACTTATCCTCCCAAGGCCTTGCCAGTCAGTGCCTTTGATTTTGTATCTGCAGCTAGTTGCTTTGTACATTTTTATTTCATTCTCCTAGAATAATTAATACCTTTCAGTCTAAGAAACCACCAAGACGGTTGTAAAGCACTTAATATACAAAAGGATTGGACATAAATCTTTAATTCTTCAGTTAATAAATGGTTCCTAATACAGAAAGGGTGAAGTGTAAGGCTATGATGATTGGCATCTAGCCAGCCTGTCTGTATCTATACCCATGACTTATTACTGTTGTCCTTCTCCAACCGCCTCCTACATCAATGTCAACAACTCTGATGAAACAGACATGGACTAAGTTGGATGCATAAGTGGGAAAGACAAGGCAGAATATCTACTGCAAAAATGTTTGAAATCTCACTCGGACTGACCTGTAGCTGGGGATGGGAAACTCTCAAGGGAAACTTCACGAATTTAGAAATGGGGTCTGTCTGGCAAGAAGTTATGGTGCAGAGCTGGAGGGGACCATGATAGAGGAAAGAATAACCGGATGCTTTTCTGAAGATTTAGAATGAAGCCAGAACTTGTGGGTCTCCACCTGGATGATTATATCCTTGGTACCCTGGTAATGATGGTGATGGTGTTCATCACATAAATGCTCACAGGGCATGAGGCATGATGCTAAAGGCTTTAAACACAATGAATGAGGTGAACCTCACGGTAACACCAGAAGGAAGAGAACAGCAGTATTAGCTTCATTTTATTTCAGAGGAAAGCTTGGTTTTAAAACGTAAAGCAATTTGCCCAAGGTTACACATCTATGAAGCAGCAGAAATATGTCAAATTCAGCTCTCTTTGACTGCAAACCCCATGTTCTTAATCCCTGTATTTATTGATTTTCACAAGTTATCGTTTAGACAAGGTTTCCCCTCCCTTTAAAACTCAAGTGTCTCCTCAATTTTACCGCTCTTACAGATTCCTGTCTCTCAAGAGCATTTCTTCCACACCTGTGTTGCCATCCATAACCTCTTACAAAACTCAACTGTATTTGTGTTATAATATCAGTTCATACTCTGTCTCTCTAACTCAACTGAGAACGCCTGGAAAACTGGAGCTCTATTTCATACTACTTTGCATCTTCTTCCCTGGCCACCAGCTTCAACTCCATAAGTGATAGCTGAGTTGAGCATTTAGATAACACTGTGTTTTAGGCAAAGTTTCTACAAAATATTGTTGTTATTGTTGTTTTCAATGGCAAGCAGACTTTGAAGATGATGAAGCTGCAATCTGACAGTGACAGAAATTAAGAGGCGATAATGATTAGAGATATCTTTTTTTCCCCAACCCCATGAGAGCAAATTTAGAAGAACATTCTTGAAGTTTGAAAGGAAGTTCTTTAACTGCAAATAAGGTAACATGTGGAATTCATTATTCCAGTTATTTATATGAGCTGAAGGTAAAAATAGGTGCAGGAAGGGTTTAGATAAATTCAAAGATGAGAACTGCATAACAAATTGTTAGTAGCAAATTAGACTGGTTCATGGCATGTTTATGAAGGAAAACTGTCCTCTTCCCTCTAAAAGGTCCTTTGGTCCCAATATTGTTAGCTGAGTGAGAGGTTAATAGGAATTCATCAGATTTATTCTGGTGCTTCCATTTATATATTTTTTTCACTTTCATACTCGCATTTTGATTGTCTCATCCGCTGAGTAAGAATTGGCACTAGGACTAAGACTTTGAGTTGAATAATGCTGAACCAGCCACAACAGACACTCAGTAAACATCACAGAGCAACAAACTGGATGACAGAAAGCTTGATTACTCTTCTGTGGGTCACGGAGGACACTTTCCAAAACCTGATGGGACTCACATCATTCAACACCAGCGCTATAAAGCACTGGAGTTGTTTGTTCAAAATCTCTTGATCAAACTACAGTATTCAAGATGATAAAAAAGAAAATACTGATCTTAGTAACCAAGTTCAGATTGCCAGTACCATGGAATCATTCCTTGAGAATTTCCTAGTATCGACATGATTGGTTCTACCAAAGACACACTAAAGGAAAGACACCATTTTAATTCAGAAGGAAGTGGGGACAAAGCACACTCCTCCTGGGTGATCCTTCCCAGTTACTTTGTTACCGACTATTGAACAAATTATCCTTAATAACTTATTTATTAGACTTCCATATATGTACTTAGTACAAGCTATTTCATCAAGGAAGGCTCTTGTGTTATGCATCATATCCATTTCTCCAAACATCGTATTATTGCATATAATTTCACTTCCCTCCAGAACTAACAGGAAAGCTAGTTAAGTTGCAATTACCAATACAACTGCAATACAAAATTAGATATGTATTTCCACGGGCTCTTCTCATTTCGTCCAACTCTCTGTGGGCCTGGATAGCACAAGGTTAAAATGCTTAAGATCAAGGTAATCAGATCACCACTAAGTAAGTAAAATGTAGTCGCCTATACAAGGTAATAGTGCTTCACCGGTGAAGAATGAAGAAACCAAACACGTAAGCAGTGCTGCTGCCTGCCACCCCTGTTGAGTTATTAGTAGCAAAAGAAAGAACCCTTGCCCTTGGCACATAAGCTATCAAACTTGAAATAGATTTTTCCAAAAGTGCAATCTGATCATCCTTGCTGAATGTCTGTAAACTCAGAATTATCGCTGGAGTTCCAAGGTGGACTGAGATTTCTAGAAATAAAAGACCCATGAGAACGAGTACATGTGCGCGCGTGCACGCACACACACACACACACACACACACACACACACACACACTACTTGGGGGTTTTCAGTGCACCCAGAGAAAAGAGCAGCCCATCTGTTTTAACCAGTGACTGATTCTCAAGTACTTACAGAGCCTTTAGGATGTAACCTGCACTGTCCCGGACTCTATGGCAGGAGGGTGATGGTAGTAAAATGGACGGAACCATCCTTAATCCAAAAGGTGCATAGAATTTGAAAGGAAGATAAGACAGGGGGCAGTTACTAATAAGGCAATTTGTAACAAATGCTACATTGTGAGACATACAAATTCAATTCAGCAAACTTTTATTGGGTACCTCCTAAGTACAAGTTGTTCTTTCATGTGTCCTAGGGGATAGAAATAGGTTCAGGTCTTTTTGTAAAAAAAAAAAAAAAAAAAGGGAGGAAAATAAGGGAATTAATCTCATTGTAGGCCTATGACGAGGCCCTCTGCTTAGTACTTCAGCCCACGGACTGACTGAACAGGCAGAATTGTTCCCAAGGCAAATCGCAGCATCCCATTTTATAGATGAGGAATCTGAGGTTCAGAGTAACTTATCGAAGATTCTACCTGTTCTAGAGCCACAGTTCTATCTAGGAAGGCCTGTGTGGACCTGTTCCCAGCACTGGACAGCCTCCTTCCAGATTACTGGAACTCGTAAGTCATGCCAGGGGTTACTGCAGGCTGGTCTAGAGCTGGTCTACCGTGATCCATCTCTGGTCCCTCCGCAAAATGAAAAACACAAAGCCAAAGTTGTGAGTTTTTCCAAACCTAAATTGATTAAATCGAAGGGACTCTCCATTTCTATGAAGTTGTTTCCTTCCTCCTTTTTAGATATTAAATGTCCATCAGGAAATGACCAGGTGCCAGCGGATAGTAGCTGTGTCTATTTTGTGAACTCTTTTTTTTTCCCCAGAAAAGTAAACTCAGAATTGGTACTCTGTGTCAGTTCCTCATGTATCGTTTTGACTTTTTTTTTCCTTTAAAAAATGCTTGAAATCCAAAATCTGGGAAGCACTAATTGAATAGACAATTTTGAATTCAGTCTGTGTATAGAGCTTGGTGATAGAAGAAATTCTGGTAAATTTCAGTAGATTTTTAAAAGAAACCCCCACCCAAATTCTGGAAGTGCTGGCTTTAGCTCTATATCATTGCCCAACTCTCCTGCATCCACATTTTTTTGGATAAATGCTCAAACCACAGGAAAATATCCCATTTTGTGACATCCCTGGAACTTTATCCTGCTTAGACATCTTCCATGTTGTGAAGGATGAGAACCACTTCTCTGAAAGCAAGACAAAACTGCTGGTGAAGGGCACCAACAGGAAAGGACTGCTGCTCTTAGTTTATTTTTCTACTTTAAAGGATAAACATAGCCCCATTCACTTCAGTTTGCCTTTCCTGATTATATGAGGCCACAGTGCAGCTCTCAGCTGCCTCCCAATTCAATGTCGACCACTCGCTCAAGCCTCATCTCTTCCAAAACATGTCTCAGGCAGGATGGAGAGAGGAAGCTCGGCATGTCAATAACTGAACAAGAAACGAAACTCATTTTAGCAGCATTCCCTCTATGGGTCTGGCTAACAATAAAGGCAGCAGTGATGCGAATGGTGGTGGTGAGCTGAAGATGAGAAAAGTTTATTGCTCAGCCAGAGAGACAAGAACCGGGACTCTGCTGCCTTCATGTTTTTGATGCCAGTGGCGTGTTTCCTTCTCCCAAACTCAAAGCTTTGGATAGATTTTAACAAGAAGGACAAAGAGTCACAAAATATCCTCTGGCTTGCAGTTGTCAGTTGCCCCGGTCATTCCAGCAGAGTGGCTGCACTAGTGCTCCCAGGTCCCAGCGCTCCTGAAGATGAGGCAACACCCAAGCAATGCAATCCTTTTGTCAGACATCTCACACGTGCAGCAGGCAGAGAGACAAAGGCTCTGGACTGGTTAAGGGAAAAGGGGTTGTTTATCTACCTGTGTTTTCCCCACTCCTAGGACAGTTTCTGGCACCTAGTTGGTATGCAATAGATTCTTAGAATAGAATAAACAAATGGAGAAGTGGAAAGTGTGTTCAATAAATATGCATGGAATAAAGAACTGAATGTACTGTCTTAGCCCGGTGTGTTAACTGATGGTCAAGACTGAGTGAGTGGGGGAACCCTTCCTTCTACACTGTTGGTCGGAATGTAAGTTGGTGCAGCCACTGTGGAAAACAGAATGGAGGTTCCTCAGAAAACTAAAAATAGAATTACCATATGATCCAGCAATCCCACTCCTGGGCATATATCTAGACAAAACTATAATTCAAAAAAATACATGCAAGTTCTTATTAGTCATCTATTTTACATAGAGTAGTGTGTATTTGTCAGTCCCAGTCTCCCAATTTATCCCTCCCCTCTCCCTTTTTCCCCCTTGGTAACCATAAGTTTGTTTTTTACACTTGTAACTCGATTTCTGTTTTGTAAATAGGTTCATTTGTACCATTTCTTTTAGATTCTACATATAAGCAATATCATAGGATACTTGTCTTTCTCTATCTGACTTACTTCACTCAGTATGGTAATCTCTAGGTCCATCCATGTCACTGCAAATGGCATTAATTTGTTCTTTTTTATGGCTGAGTAATATTCCTTTGTATATTTATATCACATCTTCTTTATCCATTCCTTCATCGATGGACATTTAGGCTGCTTCCATGTTCTGGCTATTGTAAATAGTGCTGCTATGAACATTCAGTTACATGACTCTTTTTGAATTATGGTTTTCTCCAGATATATGCCCAGGAGTAGGATAGGGGCTGTTCTCCATAGGGGCTGTACCAATTTACATTCCCACCAACAGTATAGGAGGGTTCCCTTTTCTCCACACCCTCTTTAGCCTTTATTGTTTGTAGACTTTTTGATGATGGCCATTCTGACCAGTGTGAGGTGATACCTCATTGTAGTTTTGCTTTGCATTTCTCTAATAATTAGTGATGTTGAACATCCTTTCATGTGCCTCTTGGCCATCTGTATGTCTTCTTTGGAGAAATGTCTATTTAGATCTTCTGCCCATTGTTTGATTGGTGTTTTTTTTTTTGATATTGTGCTGCATGGGCTATTTGTATATTTTGGAGATTAATCCCTTGTCAGTTGCTTTGTTTGCAAATTTTTCCTCCATTCTTGGGTTGTCTTTTCATTTTGTTTATGATTTCCTTTGTTGTGCAAAAGCTTTTAAGTTTAATTAGGTCCCATTTGTTTATTTTTATTTCCATTACTCTAGGAGGTGGGTCAAAAAAGATCTTGCTGCGATAGCACAGGGAACTCTACTCAATACTCTGTAATGGCCTATATGGGAACAGAATCTAAAAAATAGTGGATATATGTATATGTATAACTGATTCACTTTGCTGTACAGCAGAAACTAACACAACATTGTAAATCAACTATACTCCAATAAAAATTAATTTAAAAAATAAAACTAAATAAATAAAATTTAAAAAAAGATACATGCACCCCTATGTTCATAGCAGCACTATTTACAATAGCAAAGACATGGAAACAATCTAAATGTCCATCGATGAAAGAATGGATAAAGAAGATGTGGTTCATATATACAATGGAATATTACTCAACCATAGAAAAGAATGAAATAATGCCATGTACAGCAACATGGATGGACCTAGAGGTGATCATATTAAGTGAAGTAAGTCAGAAAGAGAAAGACAAATACCATATGATGTCACTTATATGTGGAATCTAAAATATGACACAAATGAACCTCTCTATGAAACAGAAACATACTCATGAACATAGAGAACAGGCTTGTGGTTGCCAAGGGGGATGGGAGGTGGGGGAGAGGTGTACTTGGAATTTAAGATTAGTAGATGCAAACTACTACATATAGAATAGATGGACAATAAGGTCCTACTGTGTAGCACAGGGAACTATATTCAATGTCCTGGGATAAAGCATAATGGAAAAGAATATAAAAGAGAATGTGTATATATATACATACACACACACACACACACACACACACACACACATATATGTATAACCGAGTCACTTTGCTGTACAGCAGAAATTAACACATTGTAAATCAACTATACTTCAAGAAAAAAAAGAAAAAAAAACACGGAGTCAGTGGAAGAGGCCATTGCTTTTAAGAAAAGTTACAGTAGTGTCATGATTACTCCATTTTTGTCTATATGCTATCTTTGTTTATCTCTCTCTGCCTCTGTCTGTCATATGTACGTATCTCTCTGTCTCTCTCATCTTTCTTTCTTGCTTACTTTACTATCTCAGGGGTTTGGAGGAGTTACAACAGAAAAGTTGCAGAGGAAAAAAATTTCTAACCCAGTTCTTCCTTTAGCAAACAAAGGATTAGACTCATTTCTGTAATCTGTCTTAGCTTTTCTGCGTCTCCTGTGTCTTTCAAATGCCTGGCCTCACCCTTTTCATCCTCTGGCAGCAGGGCCATGGCCTTGTAAGCTCTGATAACTCTCTGCAGCTCCTATCATTTATTCTGTCCCTGGGACTCTCTGGGAGGCCACCAGAAACAGAATACATGGAGGATGGTGAGGGTTTACTCTGGAGGGCTTGCGAAACTGTTGGGCATAAAAGGAAAACTCTAGGCAAAAATCACCCACGTCTTCTATTCAATGAGGCTTGTCATAACAGTCAAAGGACAAAAAGAGCCCTGTTTCATTGGCTCCAGCGTCTTCAATTTGATTTCTTCACATGCCGCTTTTTAGGCTGTTGGTCCAGGTTGTTAAAGAAAGAGGAGGTGCCACAGTTCAGCAACTTCTAATGTGAAAGTGAATGATTTTCCGATTTTCCCCAGCAATGTGACACTCCTTCCTGATTCCCAGGAGCACACCCTGCATGGTCTGCTTGTGCTTCCCACACCAGCCTCCCACTGACCTGTGACCACATCCATAAGCAGCAGAAGCGGTGGCCCCATCACCACAGCCTCAGTGCTCATACAGGAGGGCACCGCCACCTCCTGCCAGCACGGATCTGAAGCCAGGACCCTGGCTTTCCCACTTGCTCCTGGCAGACTCCCTTTGGATACACATTCTGCATCAGGACTAGCTCCTTTTTTTGTAGCCCAAGTTCCACTCTGTCTGCAGGACCTGCTGCCCTCGAGTGAGCCCCACAGTTTGCTCGCATTGTGAGCACAGCTTCCCTTGAACATCTGCATCCTTCTGCCCATCGTTCAAGCCCCAGATCGAATGCCACCACCTTCATGAAGCCTTGCTCACTTTGCACCAGTGGCAAATTCTCTCTCCTTATTTCCCTTGGTATTTTTTGCTGTGGGCATCAGACAAATGACTTATGTGCACACAACCTCAATTCTGTCCTGTTTTGTAAAACCGGACACATAATATTAATACATACCAAAAAGGTCATTAAGAGGAAAAACTAAAGTAACATATACGAGCACCTGGCACAGAGTGAGCAACCAATACCTCCTTGTTTCATTTATTCATATATCACAAATTTTATTTTCCTTTTAGTTCCTTGTGTATGAATCTTATCTGCAATACATCATAAGCTCCCAGAGAGCAGATTCCATCTTATTCATCTTTGTAAATTGCCTAGCACAGTTCTTTGCATTTTGCTTCTCTGAAATGTTTATGTTCAGTGAGTACATTTACCTCTCTGCCTCAGTTTTTTCATCTGTAAAATGGGAGTGAAAATAGCTTAATTATTTCAAAGCATTATTATCGGAATGAATTAAAATGTTATGTGTAAAAACATTTTGACAAATAAAAAGATCAAATGCTAGGCAAGTATGAGTTATTATTTTATATAATATAGGGACAGGAGTGAAGCAACATTACCCAGTTTATCCAGTAGAGGGCAATGACACACGCATGGATATTCAGATTCTCTGTAAGACTCCGAAACTATAAATTAAAAAGGGAGAAACGTTTTGGTATTATGCAAACAAAATAAAGCGATTTTTCTGGATTCAGCTGAGTTTTTCATCTCTTTTACTGTTTGTCTATGCAATTTACCTGTGTAGGAAGGACACTGGGCTTTGTGGGTGTTTCCAGTGTGGGTCAGTGACCTGATGTTCTAATTTCTCTATTCGAATTTCCACTCGCCCATGTGCCCAGCATGAGGAATGATTCCAGCCTAGCCAATGGGAAAAGAGTGCTGCTTTCACTAGTTTTATTACCTCGATCCCGAGCAGAAGCATTTCTACTGGGCCGTTGAGGGCTTGGTCCTGGTCTGGAAAGCAGCCCCATAAGTGTTTCCATGCTGGGGGAGGGACCAGAGAACTAGGAAGAACAGTGTCGACCATTGTTCCCGTAGCCTGCTTTGGCTCCCCTGAGTCTGCTCTGTGAAGACACTGGATCCATTGACGAGCCGTTGACATTTTCTGAGGACGGGCTAAGTCTCCCAGAGATAAGGGAACGGCAGAGGGTGGTGAGTATACCCACTGCACACGCTTCGACGCACTCCATTCCGAAATTAGCAAGTTTCACACAGAAAGATGGCTTGAAGATGTACACGACAGTGTGGTATTTGCCCCAGAAGAATTCAAACTTTAATACGAGGCAGTCAAATATAACTTAGATTAACAAAATTTGAATGATCCATTGAATACTCTCTGTGTGTCAGGGAGAGACAGATGATACAAAGATGAGACAGGATTCTTACCGTCAAGGAATTCACAGTCTAGACCAGATAATAAATAAACACATGCCTATATGGTGATCATAGAAATAACTACAGTCGGGCTTCCCTGGTGGCGCAGTGGTTGAGAGTCCGCCTGCCGATGCAGGGGACACGGGTTCGTGCCCCGGTCCGGGAAGATCCCACATGCTGCGGAGCGGCCGGGCCCGTGAGCCTTGGCCGCTGAGCCTACGCGTCCGGAGCCTCTGCTCCGCAATGGGAGAGGCCACAACAGTGAGAGGCCCACGTAACGCAAAAGAAAAAAAAAAAAGAAATAACTACAGTCAGTTATGCTATAATGCTTATTTTCAAAATGGTGAATTTGTTCCAACGATTGTCATATTAGGGAATGATTTGCACATAATGTGAATTTCATATCTGATTATGTGCAATTTCGTTTGCAAGAAACACTAGGTGAGTGCAAAAAAACGGCACTGAGATTAACTGAGTGGTGTAGAAATATCCAAACACACACACACACACATCTAAACAAGCATCCCTCCCTCAGGTCATGGAGTGGGCCCTGAACCACACACATCACCCTCTGGAGTCACAACTTTTCCTCAGACTCCAGATAGCCCGTCTCTTTCCACTTCACCTTAACTCACAAGCTGAACTCTCCAGACTTCTTCCACTTCCACAAGCAAACTCCAGGTCTTTTTCAAGGTCAAGTGCCATATTTGTTGTAGTTTTTATGTATTTCTTGGCCACTTTGCATGTGTAAAACAATGCGGCTGTTTTCTTTAGGTTTCTATCATTTTTGTGTTAATGAGTCACTTAACAAGGTTTTGGAATGTTGTGTCCCTAACCCTGTTTTTCCTATAAGTCCTGTGGTTTTCATTGCTTGATTTTACATAGCACAGTGATTTTTAGGCGCACGTCCATGGTACTATCCTTAGTTTTATTGCAGAACGGACTGTACAGCAAGCCCTTGAGTGCACAAAACATGGAGCTCCTGGCCAGGGGGAGGGCAGAAGAGACCCAGAATGGCCTTCCCGGGAGACAAACATGGAGAATTACAGGACTATGGAAGAGAATGAGTATCTTCTCGGTCTTCTATTTTTTTTAAACTTGTTCCATTATAAGACCAACAATAAACAAAGAATAACTTAAAATGGCTTATAAAAAGGCATTTAACGTGGCAAGGCAAAATACATTAAAATAACTTTAAAAAATTAAGCGGAAGAAAAATAAAAAGGGAAAAACAAGGTATTATGTAAGCTTGCAAAAGGCATGCCCTAGGCTCTGTATTAAGATCTGCTGGAGGTGAAGCTCTGTTAGTCCCTAAGGTTCCCCACCATCAGTGCCTGTCTCTCAACTGGTCCATCTGATCCAGAGAAGATTGACAGTCTTTGCTGCACAGTCCAATGTAGAAGTCACCAGCCACGTGTGATTATTGACATTTGAAATGCAGTTGGTCCAAATTGTGATATGCTAAGTGTAAAATACACACTAAATTGCAAAGACCAGTGTACACACAAAAAATCATGTAAAAAATCTCATTTATAACTTTATAGTGATTACATGTTGAAATGACAGCATTTTGTAATAGATTAAATAAAATACATTACTAAAATGTATTTTACTCGTTTTCTTTCTGTTTTATTTTCAATATGGCTGCTAGAAAATTTTAAATGACACACATGCCTTAAGTCCATGGCTCTCATCGTATTTCTTTTGGACACCCCTGATCTAGGGGAATGTGTAGGCTCTGTAAAGACGCATTTCTGAACAATGGCGAATTCAAATGATGCTTCCTGACTAATATCTGTGATGAAGGTTTCTGTGTGCTTGGTGAGGGCGAGATACAGTTGCTTTTGCAAATCAGCTAAAATGAGAGTAGCATTCATCTGCCATTGGGAAAAGCAAGAAGCCTGATTAGCTAATGAACCAAATAAAAGGCTATCCCATTGCTGGGGGTAAGACACAGGAAGGAACAAGGATTAATCTGTGTGAGCTAGAGTGTAGGGTGTGTGTATCCTCGGATGTCCATGTCTGCATGTGTGTGCCTTCTATGTAGTCCCATGAATGTCTGTGTTTGCACCCATGTGTGTTCTTGTATGTGTGCCTGTATGTGAATACATGCCTGTGTGTATGCATACATATGTGTCCTCATGTGTGCACCTGTGTGCATTTCTGGTGTCCCTGTGTATACACATGTTTGTGTGCTGTGTACCCATGAGTGTGCCTGTGTACTTGCTTGCGTGCATGTCCTTTTGTATGTGTCCATGTGTCTTATACGCATGCCCGTGTGTATCTTATGTTTGCCCATGTGTATATATGAGTGTTCTTGTGTAGGATTGTGCCCATGTGCCTGTGTTTGTGTGTGTGCCTTTGTGCATGTGTGTACATATTACTTGTATGTGATGCAGAACACAAAATTGGGTGGGAGAGAGAAGTAAGCACAGAAATATATACTTAGAGCCCAGAAAGCAGACGGTTTTTAGATAAGCAACAAGGACTTACTGCACAGCAGAGGGAATTATATTCGATATCTTGTAATAACCTATAAAGGAATATAATCTTAAAAAAGAAACAAAAGAAAGTAAATGGTTTTATTGGTTAGGCTTGGAACTCATCCTGTAAATACTGATGGGTTTCAAACCAGAACATGCTACGGATAGATTTGCATTTTTTAACAGATTGTATTGGCTGCTGTAATGAACTGACAACTGGCTAGGAACATCTCTATTAAGGGAAAGAGATATCTACACATTCTGATAACTTCTTTAAAAATTAGAAAACGTAATATGTAAGCCTGACATTCTTATATACTCTATAGAATGCATATCCTTTCGCTGTAGGTATCTACAAACCTGAAATGAAAGCTGGAACTATCCATTAGCATGTCAGCCCCATAGGAGGGTGGTTTAATATGTCATGCACTTAACCATGAAGTTTAGGTAGCATTATTTTCCCCCTCACTATCTTCAAAGGCATTTCATAGGCTTTTTTGTGTCCTCTGGTGAGAAGGGCCTTACGGTTCTCCATCCTCTTTGACTGAAAAGCAAGAGCCCCACATGGTTACGAGCCTTACTCTCCTTCTGCTAGAGTCACAGCTGAAAACTGAACTCAGAGCCCACAGCAGAGGTTGTGATTCAGAAATCTACCTGCTTCTCTGTCCTAAATACATGTAAAGATACGAGTGCTGACTCTTTTCAGAGGATGGGAGGGGTCCTCCCCTCCACTGCCCCTCAATCACTTTTACCTCTGACCCACTCCCTTCTTAATCTCCATAATGTAGTCCGTTTATACAAGCGCAAAGGGATGATGTCATCATGTGCGTAGTGAGGGTGTCTGTGCCTTTTAGGAAGGTGAACACCAAAGGGCATACTTTTCCTACCCACAGTCTTGCAGAGTGACAAATTTTAACCACTCAAGCCCTTGATATTAATGGGTTCTGCTACATCAGTGGGAGAAAAAAAATCCAGATGGAGGCCAAGTACATACTCAGGAATTCTGATCAATCTTCTAATTGTCATGTCCTTACCTGGCTCTCCATTGGAATGTTATACACCAAGTTTACAGAATCTGAGGGACAAAAAAACCTAGTCTTCATAAACTTAGACCTCAGTGAAGTCATTTGAGTGTTAAACATGCTACCAAATATTTTAACTGTCTAAGAGGAAAATAATCTATCTAAACTATTCAACAAAAATATGTAGGGAATATTGAGTACAGCCCAGTAGATTGAGCCCTAGACCGAGGAATGCAGGTGCTGTGAGCTGAGGGTCATAAACATGCACACAGGACAAAACAGAGAGGTCCCACACAGGAGGAGGCCCTGGGCAACTCACAGATGCCCTGAGTGTATAGTTTCTGCAGTAGAAAGTGAGCGGTGGAAATGGTCAGTGTGAGGACATCACAGGGGGCTGCCAAAGGCCTCTCAGTGAAGGATGGACTTGGTCGATTTCACTTTAGTCGGGTCACCCTTATTTTGGCAGCTGTGATCAGCAGAATGACACTGGAAGTGAAATAGGAAACTGTTAAAATATTGATTTAGAAGCCGGAGCTTCTAAATCAATAGCGATGGTTATGGCAAAGAAGAGAAAAAAAAGTTAGAGCTAACATACAACAAGTGATTGGATGTGGGAGAAAAATAGAAAAAGACAAGGACTGACTAGGTGGTTCCTAGCTTAGACGACTGGGTAGATGGTAGAGTAATAGGGAAGAACAGATCTGACTCCCTATTCGATCTGTTTCTTTTACTTTAACCTTTGTCTTCTATGGCTTTTGCTCCAAGTTAATCACTAAAGGGATGTTGCCTAGAGCTTAAAGTGAACATAATGGCCCGTCTCAGGAACCCTGCCCCCCCAGGCCTGAATGTAAAACTAAAATACCTTTGCTTAGCTCACAGGAAACATCCTGACCAGGCCCACCTATGAATGGCTGCAGGAAAAAAAAAGAAATGAACACATCCCCTCCCAGAGTCCGGCTGAAACCAGGAATTATTTGCCTCGACTTATGGCCTTTTTACTTTACATCCTCCTCTCTCCTCCTCTTTGTTCCATGAAAGAAACCAGCATCCAAACCCAGGCAAGATGGTTCTCTAGGACATTAGTCCACCATATCCTTGGACTCCCAGCTTTCCGAATAAAGTCGCTAGTCCTTGCCCCAGCACCTCGTCTCCTGATTTATTGGCCATCGCAAGCCTGGGCACAGTAACAATAGTAGGGAGATAAAATTGAGATCATATAGGTAGGACAAAGTCCACAGGATGAGGAAGAGTTCCCTTTTGTTTTTTTTGTCTTTTGCGGTACGCGAGCCTCTCACCGCCGCGGCCCCGCCCACCGCGGAGCACAGGCTCCGGACGCGCAGGCCCAGCAGCCAAGGCTCACGGGCCCAGCCGCTCCGCGGCACGTGGTATCCTCCCGGACCGGGGCACGAACCCCTGCCCCCTGCATCGGCAGGCAGACTCTCAACCACCGCGCCACCAGAGAAGCCCAAGAGTTCCCTTTTGAATAGCTTGCATTTGCAGTGGTTTGGAATAGCCATGGGAGATGTGCTCAGCAAGCCATCGGATGCACGGTTCTGAAGCTCTGACACGGGTCTGACCCCTGCGTACAGATTAGTGAGTCATCAGCATCCTGAAGTAGAAGAAATCATGAATGTGCCTGAGATTAACCCATGGGGTTTATCAGCTAAGAAGAGTCGTGGCTGAGACCCAGGCCAAGCCAGGGAATCTCTACACTCCAGGCACTAGTGGAAGGAAAGGAGTCCATGAAAGAGACAAAATGAAAAAAACAAAAACAGAAAAGAAGAAAACCGGAGATGAACTAGGACAATGCAGTTTCATGGAAGCCAATGGCGTAGAAGGTCCCAGGAGGACTTAGGGAGGGAGGACCCTGAAGAAGATGCTCTGGAGTTGAATACTGAGTTCCAAAGAGGAATTATTCTGGAGAGGAAGATGGGGACGGCACATCCAAAAGGGAGAACAGACTGAGACGTGAGCACCCCCAAGGATGTTCATGGCAAGCCTGCAGATCACACTTTCTATAACATCAGCGCCCAGCACAAGGCTTCGTGCTGAGCAAGGGCTTAAACATAAGTTTATCAAGATGAAGTGACTTCTGTAACAAAGCAAATTAAAGTGACCAAGTTGAGTGCTATTCAAATGAAAACCATCATCATCACAGGTAATATTGATGCTCAACTTTCCATAAGGTTCTTTACACGCATCATCTCATTTAAACCTCACAGCAACGCATGACTGAGGTAATATTATCACCCTCGCTTTCACATGAAGAACTTAAGGTTGATGACTTGCCTAAGTTCATATAGGTGGCACATGGCAGATGAGGGACTTGAACTTGGGTCTTCTAAATTCAAGCCCATGCTTTTGTAATTGAATTGCCTGAGCCCAGTTTCTTTAGTGAGTCCTTTATATCTGACACAACACACAACCTGGGGCCATAAAATATGCAGGTCCCCTGTAGGCTTTATCCCACGGTTTGTGGTGCCAGGTGATGTAACTAACAATGTGACAGCCGTGACTTGCAGCTGCAGAAAACAGGAGCTTCTGCTCAATTGCCTTGAGGCTGCTTCCCTTTGCAAAGTGTTGCTGCTTCCGTAGTTGCCAGGCCAGCAACTATACTCCACTTCTTCCTCACTAACAGAGCCTCTTTGTTGTTTTGAATGGTGATGTGCCCAGCACCAGTACTCACCTCCCCAGTTTCCCCAGGCTGGGTGTGGCCATGTGACTGGGTCTGGGGACAGACCTAGCTGGTATGCTCTCTGTGCTCTGTTTGCTTTTTGCCCTTCTTTCTTGGAACATAAACACAATGGCTGGAAGCATAGCAATCATTTTATGACCATGAGGACAGAAGCCACAGGCTAAGGATGGTGAAACAGGAAGACGCGAGGCTGGTCTCTGAGGGCATATTTGAATTATACCAGCCATGGATTGTCCACCTATAAGCTTCTTGTTAAGTGTGAAAATCAAAGTCTTAGTTATTTAAGATGCAGTCTTTCATCTATTCTGTTAATTTTTAAATGTGATCCTAGCTGACACAAAGAGCCAGTTTCAAGGTGCCACTCAGCTTACTTCATTCCCATGTCTCCTACCTTCCAGTAACTGGGTTTGTAACTCACAATTTAGAGGTCCAGAAGGAGGAGTTATTTCTTCAATCAGGGGAACGTGCAGGCGGTTTAGAAAAGATCCTTTCAAAACCAAACAATTCTACTTTACAATCTAATAGAAATACAATCTAATAGAAATTATGGCAGAATAGTGGTTAAAATCTTGGGTTTTGAAGTTATACAGACTGTGGCATGCATTTCAACTCTGTTATTTGCTACCTGTGTTACCCTGGACCAGTTACTGAACCTCTCTGGGCCCTGACTCACTTTCTGAAAACTGACTTACCAATTATACCAATTATACCAAACTAATTATACCAATCACATAGGGTTGTTATAGGGATTAAATGGAAAAATGTCTGTATAGTGCCTTATATAATGCTTGCCACCATCAACATAAGCTTCATTAATGACAGATATTAATTTTAAGGAAGATTATCCATACTATGTCAAACATAAGACACTTTGTATAAAATACGTCCTTTCTCACTTGCTCTTAGTGGGTCTCCAGGAGGGAAATGGGTTGTGATGAGTCATTCATAGGCTCACCCCATCCTCCTTGGGACCAATGGAAGGGGATAGTCACAGTGTCTCAAGGTAAAGTCTGAGACATGAATTGAAAGGAAACTTTAGGCCAATGGCTTCCTCAGCAAGTATTAGAGAGCGCTCCAACGGAAGTGGGAAGTTCTCATTCTGAGAACTCAGATCACCTTCAGGCTAAAATTGTGGTCACTGGTGGATGATTTGCACAGAGTCTAGGGCAGAGCCAGAAGCTCCTATGCCCAGTCAATACCAGAAAAGCAAACTGAACTCCTCATGGAAGCCAGGGACCCAGGCCCCTCCCATACCTGCAGTTCCTGCTGGCGCTCAAGAAAATGAGAATCAACAGCTCTCTTGCCATGATGCCAAGATATTGTCAGGTACTTTGGGAACTTTCTTGTGCAACATGAAGATAAAAACAATAATGATCTGTATTTATAAACCTAAGTGTACTATTCCCTAATCCAGGGCTCTTACCCTTTTGAAGTCTCAGACCTCTTTGAACATCAGATGAAAGTTATAAACCCTTTTTACAAAAAATGCATGCATACACCAACTAAATTTTGCTTATAATTTTAGAGCTGTCAGAGACCCCTGAAGTCAATCCACATGCCCACTATGGGTTCACAGACTCACACCTACTCTAAGCGTTTTCTTCTTTCTATCAGTTGCCATCAGTCAGAATCCCAGCATTTTATATTTTATTTTTCAAAGGTTTGTAGGGTAAGATAACCATAAACTACCCTTCCATCTCCTTCCACTAAGGCCTGGCTTTCTAGACTTTAGAGCTGTGGGGAAACAAATCTTGTTTCAGGTTTGTTTTTCAGGGGATGGGGGTTGTTTTCATTTTGTTTGTTTGTTTGGTTGGTTTTGTCTGTTTGGATTTTTTTCCCGATTCGTAGTTGTTGGCAAGAAGCTCCTCCAGCAGTCCAAGGTAGAGCTGTCTGGGTTTGTTTTCTTAAGATGGTGGCACACCAGTCCAGAGGCTTATGTTGGAGAAGTTTTCCAAGGAAAAAAGCTGACCACTACCTCCTGCCCATCACTTGTGTCAGGATGACCCGCATCACCAGGTGCTTCAGTGGAATGGGATGCTTCTCATTCATTTATGCTTTTCCTGCTGTGCTCTGCTGTTGAAGTTCATCTTAAGATCAAATTCCTTATTGCTTAAAGACAAACAAGAAAATAAGGGACAGCAGAGAATCCTGTATTCTCAGACCCAGTCCTTACCAGGACGCAATGTGTTTAGAGATCATCGAATAGCTGCAGCGTTAGCACCTAATAAAAATTGATTACTGATTGCTGTTTACAACATGCCATGTACCTTCCTTAGACATTAAAATGAATTTCTTTATTAAATCTTCACAACAACCCTATACGGTTGGGTACTACCATTATCCACATGTGACACCTGAGGAAACTAAGGAACAGAGAGGGTACACTGGAGAATTTATCAACAAAAACAAAAAGAAAAAAATAAAGAAAGAGGAGAGAGAGAGAGAGAGAGAGGGAGAGAGAGAGAGGAAGGTTGACTGCTTCTCCCGCATTGTTAAATCTGGTCCTCACGATAAGAAGCAGGTATCGTGAGCAAACTGAAGCTCTCTAGATGGATCGACCTAGATGGAATATTCAGATGTTTGTAATATGGTGCCAGTGACAGAGCAGGTACTTACCCTATTTTAACTGATGAAACTTGGGTCACATAACTATTACACTACACTAGGCCTGGAACACAGATGTCCTGACACCTTTCCACTCTACCACTTCTGACTCTAATGCAATCAAGTTTCCCAGCATATCTACAACAGTCATTGGCTTCAGTATTATTGGGTACAGTAAACCTAAACCATGGAAAAGTCAGAATATTATGCTACTCTTAATTATGTCAAACTAGACCCCCCCAGGGCGTTTTAATTTTATTTTCATATCTTTGTTTTCTTCCCCTTTCTCTAATTTGTTTACTGGGACTCTTGATTCAAACTTCCCCAAATCACCAGATCTATTACACGTAAGTGAAAAATACAGTCAAGAAATCCAGTTCATCTTTGGATCACTAGACTACATCTTCCCTTGTATTCCTACCTCTTCATTCTGTCCAGAATATCAAAGCCTGCCCTTAGAATGGGATCAAATAGAAGCCCCATACACCCTGGTGGGGATTCTGAAGAGCAGCAACCCCTCTCAGGGGCATTTGGGTTTAAACTTTAGCTCTAATAATGGCATGACATGGGTATCTTCCCATGAAAGGTATCTGAGGTCTTAGCTCTTCTGTTTGTGTGGGGCATTACTTCGGGGGTCACCATCTCTCTTAGGGCTTCTTAAATGAGGGTGCAAGCATCCACCCTTTCTGGTTTCGGGTAAGAACTTCCTGAAAGGAGCTTTCACAGAGAGTGCCCGATTCTCATGAAAATGAGATTGTCACTCTCCTTCTGGAAACACTGAATTCTCTGAGGGCGCACGGAAATCTTCTGTCTGGAAGGAGCGGTAAAATGGATTCTCTCACCACGGCTTCTGCTTCGGAAGAGAGTCTGGAAGTGACAGGTACTTCTAAAGACTATTTGGAAATTGTGTCTGCTTGGATTTACTTTCATTTATCAAATATTATTTTGCTACCGTACCTAAGGTGGTGGAACTAATGTCTCCAATTGCACTTGCCCGCACCCTGGCCCCGTGCCCACCAGACCCGTGGGAGCAGGGCGTCAAGAGACATCAGCAAGGCTGCTCTCTAACAGCCGGCATTATTTTATT
Source organism: Monodon monoceros (assembly GCF_005190385.1). Classification (NCBI taxonomy): domain Eukaryota; kingdom Metazoa; phylum Chordata; class Mammalia; order Artiodactyla; family Monodontidae; genus Monodon; species Monodon monoceros. Next base: position 26,365,408 of record NW_021703780.1, read on the forward strand.
AAGGAAAATTTGTATTTTTGCCCTTTTTCCCCTCGCAAATGTGCCAGATGGACAGATTATGATTTTTCTTGGCCGAGGGAATGAAAGACCAGGGAAGTGGCTTTGCTCCCCCTCTGGCGTTTCTACCACAAGCTAGGGAGCCGCCTGTTGAATCCAATCACTTTGAGCAGCTAAAATTTCAGGTGTGAGTTTCATCTCAGAAATGCACAAAGCCTGGGAAGTGGGGACAGTAGCCGCGTGAGGGTTGTTGTCAGTTCCCTGTTATTCCATCGCCAGGCCACTCGCAGCTGGCCCAGGTGTGTGCCCCCCAGGCGGGAGGCCCTTTTAGATGCCACATCCCCTTTGTTGCATCTTATCTTGTTAGTTTAAGCTGTCAAGAAAGTTGCCAGTCAGGAGGCTGCTGGTAGAGGGACACAGGGAGTTTAATCCAATTAAAACTGCACTGGTTTTTCCACATTCCTGGTATCCTGGCTCAAACTAGGAAGAATCTTTTCAACCTGGGGGCAGCAAGGGGGTACAAAACTCACCTTAAACGTTTGTTTAATATAAAGCACAGGGCCACAGAGAAAGGATTTGTGGTATGGGAGACAGAAAGAGCTCACTTTTAACTGTTTTCTCAAAGGCCTTTAGCCCAGTGCTGTTTTTGGGTGTAAAAGGACTCACTGAGCAAGCCAAGCAAGGAAGCTCTGGGTAGCTTCTACCCAAGAGAGGTCTTTTCCAGCAGATGCCTTGAGCTGACTTCTAAGAAGTGATCTGGTGATCCCAGGAAGATCCCTCTTTTGAGGGCTCAAGGAAACCATGACTGAAGCATGCGATGCCTTGGAATTAAAACTAACAAATGTGCTCAGATTTAAACCTACACCATTACATATTGACACAGATGTTACATTTTACTGCTAAATCTACTTTTCTTTGCTCACAATGGGAAACATGCAGTGCAAGCTCACTTGACAGGTTGGTTTCTGAATGAAATCTGTATTTGAAGCAAACATACGTGTGAGGCAACGTCAGAGCCTGTCAAATGTCTTCTGAAAGGACTGCACAGGGTGAACAAGAGCAGGGCTCAGTCCTCTTCTGGGGTGCATTGAAAGATGGGGGAGGGCATGGGTGCAGGTGACAGAAACAGAGAAGGCCTGCTTTAATGAAAGCAGCCCACTTTGATATTCAAAGACTCTTATTTCCATGTCCATTGTACAGAAAGGAAGCTCATTATAGGAGATCCTGATGCTTTCAGAAAATAACACTATATACTCTTTTAATAGCAGTTTTATTAACCTGGAAAATATCCAAGATATATTTTTAAGTGAGAAAAGCAAATGGAATTATATGGTTGCATGAGTTAAAAATTATACACACTTACAGTATGTATTTGTACTTGTCTGACACACATAGCATTGTTCATACTGGCTGTTTCTAGGTGATGGGAGTAGAGGAAGTGGTAAGAATAGCTATATTTAGATTATTTTAAAAGTATACTTTTTTATAACTTAAAAAACTTGAGTTCTAACAAAACAATGAAGGAATTATGGCTAAACTGAAGTAAACTTACAGTTTTCTCACAATACTGAATGTTTCCTAAAGACCAAGACAGCCCTGTCTTCTCAGGAGCACAGAAGAGCGTGCTGCTATTGGTTGGTGCCAATTAATGATTATTGATTAAACTGAAGGAATCTTTTTTTAAAAGTAAGTTTCTATAAAAACAAAACTAAATAAATGGGACCTAATCAAACTTACAAGCTTTTGAACAGCAAAGGAAACCATAAACAAAATGAAAATACAACCTACAGAATGGGAGAAAATATTTGCAAACTTTGCAACCGACAAGGACTTAACTTCCAAAATATAAAAACAGCTCATACAGCTCAACAACAAGAAAAAAACAACCCAACTGAAAAATGGGCAGAGGACCTAAATAGACATTTCTCAAAAGAAGACAGACGGATGGCCAATAAGCACATGAAAAGACACTCAACATTGCTAATTATTAGAGAAATACAGATAATAATTATTAGAGAAATACAGAAATACAAATCAAAACTACAGTGAGGTACCACCTCACACGGGTCAAAATGGCCATCATTTAAAAGTCTACAAATAACTAATGCTGGAGAGGGTGTGGAGAAAAGGGAACTCTCCTACACTGTTGGTGGGAATGTAAGTTGGTGCAGCCACTATGAAAAACAGTATGGAGGTTCCTCAGAAAACTAAAAATAGAATTAACATACGATCCAGCAATACCACTCCTGGCCATATATCTGGACAAAACCATAATTCAAAAAGATACAAGCACCCCTATGTCCCTAACAGCACTATTACAATAGCCAAGTTGTTTCCAGAAACAACCTAAATGTCCATCGACAGATGAGTGGATAAAGAAGATGTGATACCTATATACAATGGAATACTACTCAGCCACAAGAAAGAAGGAAATAATGCCATTTGCAGCAACATGGATGCAACTAGAGATTATCGTATTAAGTGAAGTTAAGCCAGAAAGAGAAAGACAAATACCATATGATATCACTTATATGTGGAATCTAAAATAGGACACAAATTAACTTATCTATGAAACAGAAACAGACTCATAGACATAGAGAATCAACTTGTGGTTGCCAAGGGGAGGGGGTTGGGAGATGGATGGAGTGGGAGGTCAGGGTTAGTGGATGCAAAGTATTACATATAGAATGGATAAACAACAAGGTCCTACTGTAAAGCACAGGGAGCTATATTCAATACCCTATAATAAACCATAATGGAAAACAATATTAAAAAAAGAATGTATATATATGTGTAACTTAATCACTTTGCTTATAGCAGAATTAACACAACATTATAAATCAACTATACTTCAATTAAAAAGAAAGTAAATTTCTGGTTTTATCTCGCTAGAAATTCTTGTTATAAAGCCTTGATGATAACAGCTAGGAGTACTGTTTTACCTTTTTTATTGAGAAAAGTAAAAAAGTACCACTTCTGGTGGTGTTTATGTTATTAGTGTATTAAAGTGATTCTTTGATAGGAGAGTAGTCATAGGCGCTTTTAATAATCTAAACTTTTTAATGAGCTACTTCTCTACGCAAACAAAAGCCACCAATTTAAAGTGCTGCTTATTGTTTCTGGGGAGGAGGTGGTCCACGGAACTTTTGAAATCTACCTAGGCACCAACCTACCAATAGATGGTTATACCAGCTATGCTAACCAGAGTTATGTGTGGAACTTACCTGAGTTTGAAGCAATAGATATTGGATACGGAGGAGAGGGAAGACAGTAAAACAGTGTTTTTAAAGTCTTTACAGATAAGCTTACTCCAAACCAATCACATCTGCCCATTGGGGGTCCCTGAATCTTTGGCTAAGATTCCCATTGTAGCTTTCTCTTGGTTTCCATTATTTGTTGTTGTTGTTTTAATGAGTAAAGAGGCATTAGGAGCTCTGAAGGAAGGCAGGTGAAATCTATGGGGAGTGATTTCAGAAGCAAGCTGTACATGAACGTAGGTCCAGGAGTGATTACCTGTGACTAGTTGAAGAGTACTCTGGGGACCTTGCAAGGATCAAGTCTTCAGGGGGAGGCACCAGAAGTAGCACAAGGCCAATGTGGGGTGTGTGTGTGTAATGTGAGCACAACCCCCAAATCTTCCCAGAAGACATGGCTGGCTGCTTCACTATAAACCACCTCCGTTCTCTCTATTGACACAAACTATCCCAGTCCTTCAAAACCTATGAGTTGGGACTTTGCTAAGGAATTGAGTAGGTGCAAAGCTTCCTTTATGTAGCATCTCTCAAATTTGACTACATGATAGAAATACTTGGGGATATATATTTTTTCTTTTGCCGTACGCAGGCCTCTCACTGTTGTGGCCTCTCCCGTTGCGGAGCACAGGCCCTGGACGCGCAGGCTCAGCGGCCATGGCTCACGGGCCCAGCCGCTCCGCGGCATGTGGGATCTTCCCGGACCGGGGCATGAACCCGTGTCCCCTGCATCGGCAGGCGGACCCTCAACCACTGCGCCACCAGGGAAGCCCTACTTGGGGATATTTTAAAAAATCCTGATGCCTTGGCCGTATGCCAGACCAGTAAATCAATATTTCTTTTGCTAAGACCCAAGCATTTGTGTCGTATAAAGTTCCCCAGGTGGCTCAATGTGCCATTCCTGCTTTACAGCCCTTTTTGGTGACGCTTTCCTCACAACATGCCTGAAACCATGGAGGCATTAGTAGCCTCACTTAGGTTTCACTTATGGACTCAGTACACACATTTCTTGCGCCATAGATAAGCCTTTCAGTGAGGCTGTGAAACTGAGAAGTCAAAACGTCCAAAGTGTAAAGACTTCCAAAGTCTTTTTTTTTTAATTTAATCTCTTTTGACTTTTGACTGAGAAGTCAAAACTTCCAAAGTTTTAAAGACTTCCGAAGTCTTTTTTTTAAAATTTAATCTCTTTCCAATTCTATATCAGCATTGACAAAGCAATCCCTGTGACCAAATATACACAGCAAAGCTTTACGGTGGCCATGTATCCATGAAGTAACTACCTCACATTTTAGGACCTTCATTAGCACAAGTAATTATGAGTTAATTCTATTATTCCAAACAATTGATCAAAGGGCCAAAGCACACAAAGAAATCGAGCAATTTTAGACTGTGAATGATGAAAATATTTTAAACTATGCTTATAAATTAACCAAGTTCTTTACATGGTAAATACTAGGACCTGAACTCAAAAGTAGCTCAAGCAACAACAGAAAACAAAAAACAGCAATAATTTATTGGCTCCTCCAGAGGATTGAAGTATGGCTTGATCCAAGGGCTCAAATCAAACAAACAAAAGAAACCACACTTCTTTTTCCAACAGCATTTAACTCTTGTGTCCTTTGCTGTGAACTGCATTATCAAGCCTCTTCCTTCCAAGTGGAAAGAAAATGGCTATTAGGTGTTCATTTTGCATTGGTCCCCAAAATCATTACCCCGACACATTGAAAAAACTCTTTACTTGCAGCATCCTTATAGCCCATCCAACAGAAGAACTAATCTTGCATTAAAATTTATTATTGTGGACAGAAAAATAGGGCCCCATGATTGGCCAGGCAGGTCTGGATCACATGACTACCTTGATAAGGGCAGGATGGCTGCCTTTACTGTGAATGGCAGTCCTGCCAGAACCACATGGGAGAGGGGAGAACAGCTCATCTGCAAAAGAGAAGCAGTGCAGACAAATATCCTGTGCTCGTGACAGTACGTAAATTGTGCCTCTGCTCTGTGTTTTTTACCAAGCATACAATCATACAGGGGAACGAAACTACCCCCAGTCTGTAATCAATCACTATCAAACAATATATATTATGTAGTAAGATGTTACATATACCTTTTTCCAGTCCATAAATACACTTCCTCAGTGCTATACCGTGAGACGCTAGACTGAACTTCTACTTTAGAAATAATTTTTTGTGGACAATAATTCCCACTAGAATAATTCTTCAGTCATTAACAAAGAAAAACATTATTATAAAATAGATCTGATAGAAATGTGCTTTATCATTCTCTTACATTTTTGAAAATTTTAAAAGTGCATAAAACATAAATTAACAGTGAATGCATGATTTCAAAGTAACTATTCATATAATTACCAATATAACCACCACTCAGGTCAAAAGACATTACACTGCCAGCCCTTCAGGATCCCCCGTCATTACATCACAACCCTTTCACCTTAGCTGGAGGTGATCCTTACCCTGACTTTTATGGTTACCACTTTCTTGTTGCCTTTATAGTTTTGCCACTGATGTAGGCCTCCCTAAAAGATATGGTAACTGCTTTTGAATTTTATATAGGTGGAACCATGTACCAGTATCTTTTTATATTTTACTTCTTATGCTCAATATTGGTCACAAATATTCACTCATATTGTTGTATGTTTATTTGTATGCTGTGTAGTATGGCTCCAGGACCTCCCACTGATACCAAAATCCACAGATGCTCAAGTCCCATATATAAAATGGCATGATGTTTGCATATAATCTATACACATCCTTTCATATACTTTAAATCACCTCTAGATTACTTATAATGCCTAATACAATGTAAATGCTCTGTAAATAGTTGCTGGCACATGACAAATTCATTTTACTTTCAGGAACTTTCTAGACATTTTTTCTGAATACTTCCAATCTGCAGCTGGTTGAATCCACAGATGCAAACCTTGCAGATACAGAAGGCTGACTGTATTCCATTGTGTAAATATATAATGTAATTATCTAATCATCTTTTTTTCCAGTTTGGGGCTTTTATGAACAATGCCGTTATGTATTCTTTTATATGTACCCTGATTTACTTTAACATGTATCAGAATTGGATGGAAAGTATGTTAAACACAAAAACACAAATCTCTGGGTCCACCCACAGTCTCTGATTCAGTAGGTCTGGGGTGCGGCCCAAGTACTTAAATTTCTAATAAGTCCCCAGGTGACACTGATGCTGCTGGTCTGAGAAATACACTTCGAGCACCACTGCTCTGGCCCTGGCTACTCAAAGTTGGTCCACGGACCAGCATCATAGATATCACCCAGGAGATAGTCATAACTGTAGAATTTCAAACTCCGCCCCAAACCTATTGAATTAGAATTTTAATTTTAACAAGATCCCTAGGTGATTTGGATACAATTTTTTAAGAAAAAAATTGCTATATGTTACATATATGCATGTGTGTGTGTGTGTGTGTGTGTGTGTCTGTGTGTGTGTATCTTGAAGTGGAATTCTTCTGGGTCATAGTAATATAGATATCTTTAACACTTCTAGATAATGTCAAATTATATTTTATAGCAGATTTACGATTTACACATCAACCATCAGAAATGTGTGCATTTACAGATGTTTTTCAAATTCGCTAAGAAAAAAACACAATATGTACTTTTTAACTTCAAAAACCTTCCAAAAATGTATCTAACTTATCATCCATAAAACATTCTTCCCATCCCCTTAAGTGGATGAAAATGTTAATCAAAGTATGTAAGCCCCTTAGTTATATATTCCCCCTTTTAAATTTAGAGGGAATTATGAGCTCTTAAAGGTTTTTGAAAAAATTATAAAGCTTTAGAGGATTCAAAACAATTTTCAAATACAATAAATAATTCTCTTGGACAGGTGTCGTTAATCAAAGTGGTCATTACCTAATTTTTGAAATATTTACAATAACTAACAGTAAGTCAAGTTTTAATTCTAAATACACACATACACACACACAACTAGGAAGCATTGGAGACGCATAAATTTTTAACGTGAAAACTTTCAAAGAGAAGTGATGCAATCTTAACTTTTTCTATTTTCATAAAACTTGTATGGTGAGTGTTCAGTGGCCTACAAGTGTCACGCTCTGTGTTCAACATCCATCTTATTAAACACTTGTGTTTATGTTTATTTAAAATTTCCTTAATATGAGAATACTATTTTGGGGTGGTATTAAAAGCTAGGTGGAGCAATCATACCTTTCTGTTATCCTTCCCTTTTCTTTTAGATACAGAATTCTGATCTAATGGGTGCCATTAGGCTTTTGTCACCATCTGTAAAAATGTCAATCAGATAACATATACAACAAAGGGAAAAGACACCACTACAAAGAAATGCAAGCAGTAAGGAAATATAAACACGAACTACTTCTAGGGACTTCCCTGGTGGTCTAGTGGTTAAGACGCTGCGCTTCCACTGCAGGGGGCACGGGTCCAATCCCTGGTCGGGGAACTAAGATCCCTCATGACACACAGCATGGCCAAAAAAGGAAAAAAAATAAACATGAACTATTTAATATTCTTCTACGTAATCTCTATATGCCCTAAAACACACTGCATGCAAAAAAAAACAACAGGAAAACCCCATCCAAAATATTTTATGTATTTAAATGCAGAAATCTGAAACATTTCATCTAATGTCTTTTTAATTGTACTAATAATATTATAGTAGTTTCCAGCCTAATTAAAGGATAATTAAGTATGAGATAATAGCTTTAAAAGTATATCTCTCTTTTGTAATATAATCACTTATGCTAAATGCACTATAAATTGAGGTGGCAATAATATTGGAGACAAAAACAATCTGCAAGGGAACTCTGTAATAACTTAATATAACAATACCATTCCACATGACAGATATAAAAGAAAAACTTGGCTATTAAGAGTGTTCTGGACATTTTCATTTATTTGCTCATTCAAGTGTTAGCACACTACTACGGGTGTGTGCATATACGCATGTATGCAGAGGAGGGAAGTTAGCTTGATTTAATAAAGTCTGAATCATGTTACATTGCATTTCATTCAAATACACAAGACAATGAGTAACTCAGACTAAATGTTGTTTACCCCCCAAGAAGTGGCACTTCCAGTCCCACGGTAATCAATAGACAAACACACTATAGTTAACTGTATTCATTTGTTTACAATCCTATTTATGTACTCAATTTGATATGAAAACACTTGAAAGTTGGAGAAAATTCAAAGGAATGTTGAATTATAAGAGATACCAAATAAATGAAACAACAATTCACAAGGGCTTATAAATGTCTATTTGCAATAAAATGTGATTCATGATTTCTTCAGATGACAAGACGTAGGAAATTTTAAACCTAACTTTAGGATTCAATTAAATATTGACTACATTCCATGAAATGTATGAGAGGTAATAACAACCAGCTAACAAACATTGGATGGCCATACTTGATGACTGTCAAATAAAGTTTTAATGAATACCTTAAAATATTTCCTTAAAAAAGTAACCAGTGGTCTATGCTGACTTCATGGCGAATGGATTGTAACAGATTATCGTACAAAAGTAAAATATAAAGGAAAAGGTCAGGATTGTAACAGATTATC
>NW_021703780.1:26374268-26380216 GCF_005190385.1 Monodon monoceros
ATTGTAACAGATTATCGCACAAAAGTAAAATATAAAGGAAAAGGTCAAGGTGGCCAGTAAATAATCTCATACTGTTCCTGATAGATTTCTTCTCAAGGAGGTAATATTATGGATCCCAAACAGAGCCGTCATATCCAAAGTTTTCTTGCTTCTCCTAAAGAACATTGACCTGGTTAAAATTTATAAAGAGGATCAGAGCATATATCTGTAGATGGAAGGCCCAGTAAACTGGTGGATGTGCAGAGCTGAGTTTGTTTTATTTCATGCCTGTACTCTGGATGCATCCAGGTAGGACTGTCACCGCAGAGCCAGCATCCTAGCCCAACCATCAGACAGTGAGCTACAATTCTTATGGGAGGACAGTGTCAGTGGTGCTTTAATTTTTAATTAGTTAGAACATATAAGGATGAATACTAGAAACCCTAGAGAAGCCTTGGACATAAAATATTTAGGGCAGTTATTTGGGAGTTCTAAATCTGAGAAAAATTAGCTTACTGGGTGTATAATCAACACCTGGGAGAACAAATTTTATGGCCTGAGTTTCTTGGGACATCACTAATGCGTGACACTCAGTGAGGATGGTGATTGCCAACACTTCCCTGGTGGCTTGGTCTTACGTACAATTTAGGCAAACTTAGACCAGATTGTACATGAAGACGTGCCATCTCATCATACATCCAGCCCAACCCAACCCCCTCTGTGTCATGTGATCATAGGCTGGAAATGCTTTCTTCAGAATATCATTGCCTACCCTGTCTTTTGGTTGTCAATGTACCTTATCAGTCAGTAATTGCAGGTTTCTAAAACCCTATATGTTTCACTACCTAGGCATAATGAGGTAGATTAAGGGATGGAGACCTGACTACTTACAAAGGCCCTTAAATGGATTAGAATATGTTATTTTCCTGTGCAAACAGCTTAGGCAACTTTAAACACATTGTACTTATAATGCCATGGACTTACCAGATCTTTCATTTCTGAGCTCAAAGCACTCTGCAAACAAAGTGCTTTCTCCATGTTGAAGGATGGAGAGGGTGGAACACGATATAGTGAAATGGAAGTTAGAGTTTACAGTTCTGTTAGAAGGACCTTATAAATGGAATTGTTGCTTACATAATCCAAGTTACAAAAAAATAAAATAAAAGCTGGGCCTGAGGAAATGAGTTTAAAAACTGAGTTATCTATATTAGTTGTCTAGTTGAATCAAATTTGGATAGTAACTATGTAACACTTCACTGTTTCTGTCTATATACACATGGGCAGTTGTTTCATTGTTTATTTTATTCTATGTACAATCATATAAGCTCATATCAAGACAGTTGTTGAATCATCCTATCCAAAGAGCAATTATCAGACTCCAACATATGAGAAAGCCATAAGTAGACAAAAGTCCACAGACATTCCAAAAGTAGATGTATGGAGCAGAAGAGAGGTCATTACTTACTGTCACTTTTCTAAGAAGCCAGATAATGTACACATTCACTTTATAAATATTTATAGAGGTCCTGCTATGTGTGCAGTACCGTTTTAGGCACTGAAGTAGGGCAGTGAAAGTAAATACAAAATTACCGAAGAATTTGGAAAAATGAAGGCTCTGGTTATAGTCTGAACACTCTAGTATTTGGGTGGGTATAGGAGGAGGGGGCATCAAAAGAGCTGGAAAAGGAGTAGTTGGTGAGGTAGGAGCCAGACCAGGAAAGTATAGCATCACAGAATCAAAGAAACCAAAGGGCATTAAAAAGGAGGGAATGTTAACTGATTAGAAAGCTACTGAGAGGGAGTCAAATTAAGAGAGAAGAGGCTACTTGGTTTGGCAACATAGATGCCTTTGGTGACCTTGAGTAGCTCAGCCTCAGTGGAGATGTAGAGAAAGAAGCCTAATTTGAGTGGCTTGAGAAGAAAGGGTGAGGTAAGGAAATGTGTATGGTGGTGACAGACAATTTTTTCAGTAAGTTTTGTAGTGAATGAGGAGTAAAGAAACGAGAGGTAGTTGGAGGTAGATGTAGACAAAGGCATTTTTTAAGTTGGAGATAAAATAGCAAGTTACTTGTTGATGGATAAGATACAGTTGAGAGGGTGAAATTGATGATGGGTGCCAGAAGGAAGGCTCTAAGAATGTACGGATGGGGTGGGACTGTAAGCACAGGAATGGGGCTGCCTTTGATGGATGCAGACGCATCTTATTTACAGTAATAGAGAGGCTGCATTTCGGTACAGACATGGGCCAGTCTTGATCATTTCAAAGGTGGAAAGACATGGGACTTTTTGGCCTCTTCTTTTTTTCTTAAATGAACTTTGAAGAAATGTTTCTATCTAAGAACTGTGGTGTAGCATTTGGAGGGTTGAAAAGAGAAAAAAAATGGTATGAAAAGCATAAGCTCAGTCTTGTGATCTTGTGTGTTCTCCAACCATATCCAGCTGCGTAAGTATGGGGGTCTGGGTTTCTTCAGGATTTAAGCTTTGCCAGGTGACAGTACCTGTAAGGAAGTGATTTTAAAGATGCATGTGGGGGAATCTACAAACAGTAAATGCTGGAGAGGGTGTGGAGAAAAGGGAACTCTCTTGCACTGTTGGTGGGAATGTAAATCAATACAGCCATTATGGAGAACAGTATGGAGGTTCCTTAAAAGACTAAAAATAGAACTACCATATGACCCAGCAATCCCACTACTGGACACATACACTGAGAAAACCATAATTCAAAAAGAGTCATGTACCACAATGTTCATTGCAGCCCTATTTACAATAGCCAGGACATGGAAGCAACCTAGGTGTCCATCAACAGATGAATGGATAAAGAAGATGTGCCACATATATGCAATGGAATATTACTCAGCCATAAAAAGAAATGAAATTGAGTTATTTGTAGCGGGGTGGATGGACCTAGAGTCTGTCGTACAGAGCAAAGTAAGTCAGAAAGAGAAGAAGAAATACCATATGCCAACACATATATATGGAATCTAAAAAAAAAGAAAATGGTTCTGAAGAACCTAGGGGCAGGACAGGAATAAAGACACAGACGTAGAGAATGGACTTGAGGACACGGGGAGGGGGAAGGGTAAGGTGGGACAAAGTGAGAGAGTGACATGGACATATATACACTACCAAATGTAAAATAGATAGCTAGTGGGAAGCAGCCGCATAGCACAGGGAGATCAGCTCGGTGCTTTGTGACCACCTAAAGGGGTGGGATAGGGAGGGTGGGAGGGAGGGAGACGCAAGAGGGAGGAGATATGGGGATATATCTATATGTAGAGCTGATTCACTTTGTTATATAGCAGAAACGAACACACCATTGTAAAGCAATTATACTCCAATAAGGATGTTAAAAAAAAAAGATGCATGTGTGGGGAGGTGGGGGAGTAAGAGGACTCTGAGCTCAGCTCCCCCCATGAATGCATCAAAACTACATCTACATGTAGAATAACTCTCACTGAAAGCAACCTGAAGACAGCAGCATGGTTCTTCTACAACTAAATCTATTAAGCGAGGTCCATACGGAGTCTGCTGGGAAAGGAAGAGAGGTGATCTGTCAGGACCCACATCCCTAGTGGAGGACGCAGAAGAGGAGGGGGTATCACAGACTCAGGGAATCTAAAAACTAAAACAAATGAATGAATATAACAAAACAGACTCACAGATAGAGAGAACAGACTCTAGTGGTTACCAGTGAGGAGAGGGGTGTGGTGAAGGGCAAGTTAGGGGCAGGGGTTTAAGAGGTACAAACTACTAAATATAAAATAAGACACAAGGATGTAATGCACAGCCCAGAGAACATAACCAATATTTTATAATAACTTTAAATGGAGTATAATCTACAAAAATATCAAATCATTATGTTATACACTAGAAACTAATATAACACGGTAAATCAACTGTACTTCAATAAAAAATAAAGATGACCACAAGACCTTATTGAGGTAAAGAAGTGAGAATCAGAAAAAATTGATAGGGAGAACTTAGCTTTGTCAATGGACTCGATATCTAGATGCAGTCAAAGAATTGCAGTTATAGTAGCATGCTGAAGATAAGATCTTAGAGGCAACTGAATTATCAGTGTGAACAAGAATAAGTGGTGACTAAGCCAACAGACATCTAAGGTATAATTCTGAAAAGATTGATGGCAGCAAGGATGCAAAAGAACAGATGGCCAATGTGTTGGGTGACATCTACAAATGGATCTTATAGGATCTAAGGGTACTTATGACAGTATAATTTAAGCTGCTCTAATAAAGGGACCACAAAACACCATGGGTTCAATAAAATACAAGGTTTCTTCTTTCTCTCGTAATAGCCCAGGACGTCCAAGGAGGTAGGTTTCTGTGCTTCATGAGATCATTTGGCAATCCAGGGATTCTGCCATGTTGCTCCAGCACCTGCATGTAGCCTTCAACCTCATGGTCAAAGCTGGCTCATTATCATTATCATATCCATGGGGGAAAGAAAGTTAAGGGCAAGCTGATTCCTCTTAAGGAAGTTGGTATATCACTTCTGCTCACCCATCACTGACCGTATCTTGACAATATGGTCACAACTAGCACTCAATTGAGTCTACAGGTGATTGGCTGTTTGCCTAGCCAAACCCCAAAGGTTTCTATTACTAAAGGGAAAAAAGAGAGAAAGGTCACTGGGGGATAATTAGCATCTCTTCCACAAATGTTAAAGTCACCAAGAATGATAGCGAAGGATAATGGGTATATTTCCTTGGAATTGGTAATTAATTTCTATATGTAATTACAAAATTCATTTACTGAGCTCTTGCTCTGTGCCAAGATATGAGCAGGGATACTTATATGATTCCAGCATGGTCTTTAATCTCAAGCTCAAACTCTGTCACAAAAGCCAAGAAGCAAAATAAACAAACAACCAAAAATAACTAGTGCTATAAAGAGTTATACACACTATGTCAGAATAAAGTTTGTAAAAATGTCAGCGTCAAAAAGGAATGTTTGCCTTCTCTCTGGGTCAGGTGATTGTAGGGAGGGACCAGGAGGGGCTTCATGGACAGGTGTGGCAGGGAGAGGTATCAGTATAGTGTCTCTTTTACATTGTCATGTGGCTTCACAGGGCTCTGCAGGGTTTGTGGTGTCTTCACATTCACTTTCTCACGTGATCCTCCAGCCAGTCTTTGAGGAGTGTAGGCTGGGTGTAGAGATGCACATTTTTTTAGAGTTGATTTACAATGTTGTATTAGTTTCAGGTGTACAGCAAAGTGATTCAGTTATAAATATATATATATATATATATAATATATATATTCTTTTTCAGATTCTTTTCCATTATAGGTTTTTACAAGATATTGAATATAGCTCCTGTTATACAGTAGGACCTTGTTGTTTATGCATTTTATATATAGTAGTGTGTCTCTGTTAATCCCAAACTCCTAATTTATCCCTCCTGCCCCCTTTCCCCTTTGGTAACCATAAGTTTGTTTTCTAGGTCTGTGAGTCTATTTCTGTTTTGTAAAGAAGTTCATTTGTAACATTATTTTAGATTCCACATATAAGTGATATCATATGGTATTTGTCTTTCTCTGACTTTCTTCACTTAGTATGATCATCTCTAGGTCCATCCATGTTGCTGTAAATGGCATTATTTCATTCTTTTTTATGGCTGAGTAATATTCCATTGTATATATGTACCACATCTGCACATTTAAGTAAGTGGAGGCTCAGGCACTTGCCTCAAGTCTCACAGCTAGTAAATAGCAAGGCTGGTTCTAGAGTCCAGCCCACGACTTACAAGAACAGGGCTCTTTCCAAGAGGTCACATTGGGGGTTATGAAGAGCAGACTTAGATGAGTAAGACCTGGACAGGCTGTGCACATCTTCGTGTGTGTGCATGTGTGTGCGTGTGCACGCATGTGTGTGCATGTGTGCACATGTGTATGTGTGTGTGTGTGCATGAGCATGTGTGCGCATGTGTAGGCATGTGTGCGTGTGTGTGCA
>NW_021703780.1:26380226-26407726 GCF_005190385.1 Monodon monoceros
GCATGAGCATGTGTGCGCATGTGTAGGCATGTGTGCGTGTGTGTGCACGCGTGCATGTGTGTGTGTGTGTGTTGGTTCTGATTTTTTAAAATCTTGAAAAACAACTGTTAATTAACTCTGTAGACATAGGTCAATGCATAGCACACAACACAAAATGGAATTCTCAAGAAGAGAGGAAGCAAGCCAGCTGTTGCATTCGTCTTCTTATTCCTCCAGCGGACGTAATTTACACTTGTATAAAGCACCATTCTCCTGAGGCATAGTGTACACCAAATAGCCCGAAATGCCAATACACTGATTATGCTTTCACTTCTTTTGTCAACCTTGGCTCCCCCCAAATTATGACAAGGTCCAAAAATCTAATTCAACCTCAAAAAATAAAGACTAGTCATGAGGAGGTATTCAAAAAGGACTGTAAAAGCAATTTTGCAAAGTTCCAAACCTGCTTTGGGTAAAGGTAAATTAACTCTCCAAGTTTCCTACTTGGAAATAGATAATGTTCATTTGGGTGAGTATCCTGCCATGGTTTAAAATGCAACCTCATTAATTTATTGTGAGGTCTTAGAAATTGCATCATTCGGGAGACTTCCCTGGGACTTCCCTCGTAGCGCAGTGGTTAAGAATCTGCCTGCCAATGCAGGGGACACGGGTTCGATCCCTAGTCCAGGAAGATCCCACATGCCACGGAGCAACTAAGCCCGTGCACCACAACTACTGAGCCTGCGCTCTAGAGCCCGCGAGCCACAACTACTGAAGCCCAAGCACCTAGAGCCCGTGCTCTGCAACAAGAGAAGCCACCGCAGTGAGAAGCCCTCACACCGCAACAAAGAGTAGCCCCTGCTTGCCGCACCTAGAGAAAGCCCGCGCGCAGCAACAAAGACCCAACACAGCCAAAAAAAAAAAAAATTAATTAAAAAAAAGAAAGTGCATCATTTCTCTATCACCTATAGAAGGCTCTGTTACTCGTATTTACTAAGGCAAAGAGAAAGAAGGAAAAAAGCAGCATCTAGATTACCATATTTACTGGATCTTTGATGCATGGCGTTGAGGCTGAATTCCACTTGTTACATTCAGTTAGCCTGATTGCCTCCTGTGTGTTAGACACTGAAGCTCTGAGTAAAGAAAACAGACATTTCTCTACGTCTTTCTTTTTCTGTCTTCTTAGGAAAACATAGTTTACTGCCCTTTTCCCGTTCACAGAATTAGATGTGCTGGGCTGAGGCATTAGGCATAAACAGATTTGACTGAAAAGGTGTTAACAATTCTATGCTGTTAGTATGTGCACATGTCAGGGATTGGAAAATTTATCGTTGGGATAAATTAAGCGACTATGCTCAAGCGGAAACTTGCAAGGTGAATGATTTTCAAAAGGCACGTGGGGCGTGGGAGGTTGAGGAGGGTGACAATCGGGGCACAGATCAGTGTGAGTGAAGTATTAAGTATTTTTCACACTCATGCTCTCAACTTCACAGCCTATAGGACAGGGGTAACCAAACACCATAATTTTCATTTAAAGGCCCCAAAACATTGATGAGTATTACCAATATTCTACCATAAACTATGATATTTATAAATTGGAGATGGCCAAATATTAACGAAGGAGAGAAACGGAAGTGAGTTAACTTTACCTAATCCTTGGCACAAGTTTGAAGCAACTAATGAAAGAAAGTGAGTAAGCTGGGCTTCACGGAGACCAGATCCCCCCTAGCCACCCTCCAAGTCCCTGGTTTGTCCTGGTCCCAGAGTTACTGGGCTAGGAGAGCATCGCTAGGCCAGGAAAATGTGGGAGACATTTTCAAATACCTTGCTAAAATAAAAAGCCACTAATTTTTTTTCTTATTTTCTGATGAAAGGGTAGAAAAGGCATAAACTTTAACTATGTAGATGAAGAATAGATTAAATATTTTTTTCAGTGATATAAGATAATCACTGCAGCTCAGGACCATTTTTATTTGGGGTGTGGGGCACAGGAAATGGAGGTTAGTTAGAACACTCAAACTTCTTTTGTATTACATAATCCACCTTCCTTGCTCTAAGCAAGGGGGAAAATTCCAAAAACTAAAAACTACATGAAGCACACAAGAGTGGAACAGACAATTCTCAGGGAGGAAAAACGCCCTAGGTTTGGCACTGCTAACTTTCTTTTCTCATCTGATCCATTACCTTTATGTTAATATTTACATGATGCTAGCGGTTTACCAGGTTGTGCCTATAATGGAAATACGAGGGCACGTGTTTAGAAAATAGGATTTCCCACACAAGTTAGAGACATCAGTATCCTCTTGCTTTCCAAAACCTCTAACAGAAATCACTAAATGTTGATTCACATCTAATGAAAATTGCAAAACTTGGTATCCTAACATTTCCTATGTTTTCTCCTGAATAGTATCTCATCAGGAAATTGTAGGCAATAATGCACTTGAATTAACAGGTCTTTTCAGATTTAAAGTTCGTTCAATGTGGCTCATTATTATCGTGAATGTCCTCTGAGATTCTGAGTCTGGGCTTCACTCTAAGATCTGAGCCTCACGTTAGGATTTTATTTCATTCAGTTCTGTATGGTGCCAGAGTTATTTTATGCTGTGTACCTGTATTCTGGCCAATCATTCAAATTCCAAATTGCCTTAGAGCTCCTCTAGCTTAAGTGAAAGTCAGAGAGATGGAGCTTACCTAAAATCATGCAGCCAGTGACTGGTAGAATCAGACCTTTTTCTCTGTCCACATGAAACGTCACTGGAACTAAATTAAACTTTCCCCTTGTTTAGGAACCATAGTAAATCAATCTAATGCCCACTTCTCTTCATACCCTGTCTTTGCTCCAACTACTTTCCACATCAGTATTTTGTAGACCTTTACTTGGGTGTTTTACTCTGACAATATCACTGCACTGTGAGTCCTTGAATGCAAATACCACACCTTCATTTTTACACCTACAGTGCCAAGTGCATCTTAGGCACTGAATAAAAGAGCATAAATAACACCATATGCTCTATGACTTGATGCAAACTTGAGGCACATCATGTGTCATGCCCAACTTGTGTTGGTAAAAACATTAATTAATGTTTATTTGCATAACATTGCAACCAAAGAGTTCATCTGTTTTGCCCTGAACTGTGACCTCTTGAGGGTAAGGGCCACATCTTTATTTTTCTTTGTGTCTTCTCCAGTACCTAGCTGTATGGTCAGGCCACTGAAGATGGCTGTTCTTTTGCTCTCTGTACATCCCCTGCTCTGTCAGGGCCTGCTTCACCTACGCCCTACCTACGCACATGACTGACCTTCCCACACACTTGCCCCAGGCCCCAGTTAATGAATGTTCTAGCTTTAGATCAGAACTCCCCATTACGCTTATCAAAGGGGTGGTGAGGGGTCTGTCCCTCTGCTGGTTTCCTTGGTAGCCGATGAGCCAACCCGTCATCATTTCCCCCTGTAACTGGTAACCTCCCCCTGCCGCTGGGAGCGAAGGCTGCCACCGTGTGCCCTGCCCCACCATCCAACGCACATGGCAGGGTGTCACTCCAGGATCTTGCTTCAGATGTGTAAGCTCCTCCGTCTATTAAACAATTGATGTCGCTGTCACTGACTCCAAGCTCTTTCTTTGGCCTTGAAGCTGGTCAAGTACAGGCCTTGCAGGTCTATGAAGTACAGCCCAACACCAGCACAATGCCCAGTACCTAATATGTGTTTACTCAGTGAGTAGATAAATGAAGTTACTTCTCAAGTAAGTTCCAGGCACCCCAGGGACCCAAGATCACCTTTTACATTAGATGTGGACAAGGGGATGCCTCAATCCACTCCTAGCTTACGTTCTTGGCAGGAAAATAGTAGCATTCTCTGAGAGGCCACACACCCTGATTTTCTAGCACTGTGGGCTTCAGCTTCTGCATCTCTTTATGCGCTCCAGGGTTTGGCAACCACTTGTTGATGCTTATGAGAGGGAGCCTTGCTTAGTGATAATATTCTTGCTATAGCACATTGGCGTGGAGTTTATTAAACCTTCCATGAAGATGTGTGCTGCTGTACTCCTGAGAGCTCTAAGGGAAGGTCAAGTAATTTAAATTTCTTTTGTCTACTCACATTTATTGAGCACCCACTATGTCCCCGATGAGTGCAGAGGATACAGAGATGCATGATCAATGGATTCGGCTGTCAAGGAGCTCATAGCCAGATGGGGGAAACGGATGTATAAATAGATAATTTAATATAATGCTACACGTGCTTGCATAAACTTATGAACAAAACTCTTTGTCGATTACACCAGTCCAATCTTTCCCCCAAAGCAACTCATCCTTTCCTAAAGAAGGAATCGCTCTGCAGGGCTCTGAATTTTTAAATATTCTAAACACTCATTGGCCTTCAGCAATCAAATTTAAAACTATGTTGGAAATAAACTTCCCCAAATTGATCCATGTTTCAGAGAGTAAGAAAACGACAACAATAACAACAACTACTTCCCAGAAACATACATCTCCTCGGAGGGGGGAAACGGCCAGCAAACACACAAATCCCTTTCAAACAAATGTGTCAGAAGCAGGACCCAATAAAGTGCGGATGTAACATGAAACAAGTCACATAATGGAGCTGATTGTGCTGTTGGACACAGGTTTGGAAATCCTTCTTCCAGCTCATGCTGTGGCCCCAGGTTAAAAATCTGCAGCGTGTTAAGCAATAGTAACCTTTAAGGTAAGAGGGTCAACTTACTCAATATGGTTTTACTCTGGAACAGAAACTGGGACTAAGGGAATGTCAACTGTCTGCTACAGACACAGTCCACTCCCACAGACACCCAGTAATAGAAGCATCTCTTTTCCCCTTAGAAACCTAAAAACCCCATTTCAATATCTACGTTCCCATGAATTTAAATAATACTGTTAGTTTCACCATTTTTTAAATGCATATGGCTGGCCATTAGTGCCTTTGTAACCTTATTTTCACTTTATTTAAGAATTTCTAAGCATTTAAGTGCACCCATGAAACTTCTCAGACTTCCTCAAAGTTAGGCGTGTTCAGGATCGCTTTTCCAGGATGTGTAATCATCCATGTTGAATGCATACTGGGAGGAGTAGGTCACCCTAACCTCTTTTAAAAATGGAAAGAAAACTGGTAAAATTGAAATACCTACCACAAGTTGAAGATTGACTCAAAGCAACATTCAGTTTTAATTTTTCAATTAAACAGTGTGCTTGGATCTTCGCTAAGTCTTCATTTTTGAATACGTAAATGGACTAAATAAGCTTGCATTTGATTTTCAGATTAAAAATGGGATTTTTTTTTAATTGATGGCAAACTCATTTCCTCATACTCTCTCCCTGCATTTGGAGCAAATGAGGCAAGGGAACCCAGGAATTGGACTCCCAGGCCTCACCCCAGTACTGTACATGCCTACCATCCTTACCCTAGTACCCCAGTGAGTATCATGCCCTGTGTCTTAAAAAAGATCAATCAAAAGAAATTGGTCCCTATAGATATTAGATCCCCCGAGATACTTCACAACTCTTCAGCTAGTAAATTTAGAGGATAAAAAAATGTCATGCTCTTTATTATTTCTTTAGTCTTTATTTTTCTTTCTCTCTGGTTAATCTGTACATTTCCTCTAGCCTATGTTTAAAGTATCATGTTAAAACAGAAAAAAAAAAATCACAAAAGCTGAAAGTAATGATCTTGAGAATTACTTGACAGGTCACATCATGGGAAATGGGCCAAAATGTCAGTTTAGGGCTAGACTGTAGGAAACACTGAATTCTTATCTTTTATTCTCAGCCTGGAGAGGAGAGGAATTGTAGCCAGGTATACAAGTTGTAAGGTGCCTGCTCGTATGGCAGAGAGAATGAGACTGTTAGAGCTGAAATAATATTTGGAATCATTATTTGGGAAAAAATTGCCCAGTTAGAAGGCTATAGACTCTACGTACCATCTATTTTTTTTGGCATATCACATAATAAAACCTCATCAATTTGCTCTAATTAAGGGCAAATTATGTGTTGTGAGGCTATTCTGAATTAAAGTCTCAATAGAGAAAGGGATTATAAAGAAAATATAACTTTATCAGTTCAAGTTCATATAGTTAAATGGTTTCCTTCTCTTAATAGAAGAAAGTATTACCTGTATTCTTGTAAAAGTACTGATAAATAAATATATATATATACACTAAAATTAGTATTCCTACTGTTTAAATGCAAATGTAGCCACTAAATAGTTTCATTATTAAATAAACTTTTATTCCTTTCTTTATTCTATTGTTTTCTTGATAAAAATATTGCGGACACATCTATACATGCTTACAAAATTTCCTCAGAACAAAATAATATCCAGGTCCTCGGTAGGTGACCCATAGAAAAATTATATTTTAGCTTGATTGCATTATTCTTTACTATTAATATTCCTATAAATTGAGCCAAAGTTTTCTTTGCCCCTTTTCTATATAAGAATCATTTTACAGAAGTAATTTTTGATTTTATGTTATTCCCAGTTGAGGCATGGAGAGGATAGGAAATTTGCTGAAGTTGCCCAAGTAATAGTGTAAGAATTCAAACCTGCGTTCAGGTGTTAAACCCTATGATCTTAACCACTTTGCTATAGACCCTCCTGCTCTAATTAACTGCGTCTCTGGCACCCTCATTGGTGCACTGGCTAGTATTAACTCTCAAGAGCAGACTGTGCATGTCTCTTCCAAATTTTCAGTAAGTGACCTCCCACTGGTTTCTTGAAACTGGCCATGGTGACATTCTTTACACTATGAAAATTGGCAGCACTGAAAATCAAGGCTTGCGCTTCCTCCTGGGGAGCTGTTTGTTCAGTATGAGTCAGCACATCATTGGGCACCATCTCCCTACTTCGGGATCCATAGAAGTTATAGAACTAGGAAATTCCAGTCCCATGCTGATGGACAAGACCATCGTAACAAGCTGGGATATGGGACTGAACTAATACTTTGCTGGTTATTCTTGTGGAATACAAGCAGGCTAACCCAGTGTGCACCACACAGACAAAAGAACTCGTCTCGAGGCTGTATGTGGTCCAGCCTCTACATGGGCATGACACTCGTCTACATGAAAAGAGTAACTATTGTCATCAAACCAGATCTTTTGTACCACCTCACATTCTCTCAGCCTCACCTTTACATCCACTCATGACGAGTCAAGGGTTCTGTGCAAACTCTGTTAGATGCACACTGACAGTGCTTATCTCTAATACAGACAATGTGACTCTCACTCCTGTGCCAGTGCTTCCGGGACACCCCCTGGTGGAACTCACTTGGCATTTGCACATACACAATTCTCAACTACAGGGCACTTAAACTTGGGACAACTCTCTACCAACAGAGCATGGCACGTGATGAATGCTTTTTCCTTTTGATCCTAGACTGACAAATGTGACATGCACTCTATCCTACTCCTCACAAGGTCCCAGGGCAATGAGCACGAGATATACACAGCAGTGGTCAATTCAGCGATGCATCCTTATACTAGCTTTCCTTCCTTCCTCCAGTCCACTCTTCCCCTGTCTTTAACTTCTATTCCCTGGTATCATTTTTCATTTTTCAGATAAACCTCCCTGGTATCAGTTTTAACATGAACCTTTGCCTCTGGCTTTACTTTTGGGGGGGTATGTGGGTTAGGACCTCCCTCTTTAAGAATCTCCCAAAGCCAAGGCACGAAGGCTTAAATCTGAACCAAGAAGAGGATGTGAATTCTTTCTTTCTCCAAGTATCTGGACACATATGGCATTCTTCACAAGCCTTAGCCTTTTCAGGGAACTTAAATTCTAGCAAGAAAGACAACCATTAAACAAACAATTATATATATATTTAATTTTTTCTAATAAATGTTACAGAAAATACTAATTTATTTCAGTTGGGAGCATGTAAAAGGCGACACTTCACTTTCTTAGTGGTCCCTGAAATGCTGCTTTCTAGGAGGTGGGTATCTGCCAACTATTGCCCAAGGCAATAAATAATCAGCATTCAAAATCATAATCACCACACTGGGCCGGCAGTGGTCATCCCTTGAAAAATCAACCTAAGATCACAACAGCCAATCCAGGGGGGAAAAAAAAGCAATCCTTTCATAAAAGAGACACAAACCTTACTACTCAGATAAATTTCCCCGTGGAAAAGACAAATCCCCAATTACTACCCAACATGTGCAAGACATAAAGCCTCACTCAGAGCTGGGGATCTGCATGATATTTAACAAATTACTAGCATCACAGCGTGTTGGATGGAGTTACAGGACCAGACCAGGCAGGGAAAAAAGAGAAGAAAAAGCCCCAAAGTGGTTGCTTTCAAAATCCTGCAGGAAACCAAGTAACTTTTTGAAAATCTCCATTTTCTTCCTCCATTCTACCCATTGACAGACTCCAAGCACCCAGCTGATGACAGAGTTAAGAGAAAATAAATCTAATTATCTTGGATGTCTGGTTTTAGGTTTTAATTTTCCTTGATTCTTTTCTGTGGCTTTTTTTTCCCCAATGATAAAGACATTTAGAAGACCAGAATAAGAAAAAAATGAAAAATATTGATCTTCTAAACACTCATACTGGTTTCAGTCACCACTATTTGAGGTACAGTTATGCTGCAATTTGAGTATACTCTGGACTTCCAATGTAAAAAGTCTTCATCCCACATATAAATTTAGTCCCTGCTTTAATTAATTACTTCAAGAAAATTTACTGAGGACCTAAAATTACCAGGCACACTGCTAGGCTTCTGGAATATAGCATGCAAACACTCATTTTTTCAATGTCCACTACATTCAAGTCACAGTAAATGGTACATCAATATTGACTGTAAAATTTAGTCTTGAATCTGACCTATTTTTCACAGGTACATGAGTCTGACCATATATTTGCGGTCAGCATCTCAGGAAGATGTTAAAATTATATCAGGCCTTGGAAATAACCTAGTTTACTTGCCTTATTTTACAAGTGAGCAAACAGATTCCTAGAGAGCTGAAGTGACTTGCTCCAAGATACATAACAATTAAGTAGCTGTAACTGGGAAATTAACTATTCATACATTCTGGTTCTTCTTAAATCATCCATAGCCATTCTTTTATTCCCAATTAATTCATTCACTGAATAGTTGGGGGATAAAATGTTGAATAAAACAGGAAAGATTTCTGCTTACCCTTGGGAGTTTAAAACCTAGTACTTGAGACATATAAACATAAATAAATATATCCATCCATCCATACCCATCTATAATTTTGCTGCATTGATTATATGAAACCTACCGCTGATTTAAGTGAAGAATTTGAAAAAGCTTCTCGGAGGAAGTGAGCAGAGAATTTAAGAATGTGGAGACATTAACGTGGGGGAGGGGCATATAGTCAATCACTGAGTTACCTCATTAAATATTACCTTGATCTATTAATTAATATGATTGAAAGAAATTGGACGTGGCTAATCTAGCTATTTCAGTTAATAATAGTGTTCTGTAAACTCCATGATGAAACAATTTGTTTGCTCAGCTTTTCTTTTTTTTTTTTTGCGGTACACGGGCCTCTCACTGTTGTGGCCTCTCCCGTTGCGGAGCACAGGCTCCGGAAGCGCAGGCTCAGCGGCCATGGCTCATGGGCCCAGCCGCTCTGTGGCATGTGGGATCTTCCCGAACCGGGGCACGAACCCGCGTCCCCTGCATTGGCAGGCGGACTCTCAACCACTGCGCCGCCAGGGAAGCCCGCTTAGCTTTCCTTTTGCCTACAGTTGGATCAAGGTCCAGATAGACATCTCACCACTCAAACCCCACTGGGGTTTACAGTATGAAAGATCTATTATAGCATCCCAGAAATATAAGCATTTACTGTATAAAATTCTCATTTAGCCTCATTTCTCTCCTTTTCCCATTTCAACTAGTTAGGAAGAGGAAATCCTATGTGTGGACTAGAAAGAGAAGAAAAGATCTATTAAATAAAAGAAGTAACATAAGTTAATAGTAATGTATTGGACATGCAATTTAAATTGGAAAACCAACTTAAATGAAAAGCAATTACTGACACTTTTAATATTAGGCAGACTAATAAAGCAGCAATTAGATCTCATTATATAGCTATAAAATTGGTTTGTAATAGATTGATTGCACCAAATGTTCATACTTGTTTTTGACAGCCTTCTGGACAAGAGGATTATTCTTTCGTTTTGTTTTGAGGGGAAAAAATTCTAACAGTTG
The DNA here is from genome assembly GCF_005190385.1 of Monodon monoceros. Taxonomy (NCBI): domain Eukaryota; kingdom Metazoa; phylum Chordata; class Mammalia; order Artiodactyla; family Monodontidae; genus Monodon; species Monodon monoceros. The sequence continues at coordinate 26,390,395 of NW_021703780.1, forward strand.
TAACCCGTTTGAGTTCTTCCTTTTAAGTGGGCATCAAAGATAAGGCAGAGAAGCAAAAAAAAAAAAAGTTGCCAAGCAATTCGTATACCCAAGTATATTTATTTTTCCCAAGGGATCATCAACTGTTTAACTGTTTCAGAATCTTCTTGCCAGAAGCAGTTTGGGGAATTCTTATAGCAGATTGTTCATTTGTTCATGCTTAAGGTAGGTGTGTGGAGATGCTATGCTAAATAGACTTTTTCCTAAATTATATAATCAAATAAGTAACGGAGTAAGTGACCTCAAATTGCTGACTTCAGACACTATAATTCCAAAGAACAAAGAAGAATCTCCATCTGCCTGCATCCCAGCTTCCCAATCTTCCTGCCTCCCCTGCCCTAGAGCACCACCAGATGTGGGGAAGCTAATCCATTTGTTATTAATGAGAGAAAAAACAAGCGGTGGCCCATGACCACTGAGTGACTGTGATAAAATTCCCAAAGTCCCCTTTCCTTGTCTTAGGTGGGACAGAACTTTAATCAATTTTTGCTGCAGAACTCCCTACATGATCAGACTGGCATAAGACCACATTCTTCTGTAGCTCCATCCCTTCCCATCATCCTATCTCATCTCTTCTCTCTTTCTCCTGAGAGCATTCGCTATGCTAATCATATACTCACAGACACCTGTCTTGAGCTCTCTTTCTTAAGGAACTTGATCTAAGACAAGGCTTTTCCTTTGTTTCCTTGACATTTGGTTGCCCCATTTACCATTCTCCTTTTCCCCCATATTGGACTTTTATCTGGGCCTCTTAGAATAAAGAGTTATATTTCCCAGTCTCCCTTGCAACTTCATGAGGCTATGGGACTAAGTGTTGTTTAATGGGAAATAAACAGAGGTGTCTTTGGTAGCTTCAGGGAGTACACTTTCTTTTCAGAAGTCAACTCTGCATTGTTTGCCTCTTATCCTTCATTCTTTTACCTATCCTGCTACCTAGAATGGGGACACCAGCATCTTGGTCCAGGAGGATGAAAACCACACTGTAGAGATGACAGGATGGTGATATGAACAGGGTCCAGGTCCCTGAAGATATTGTGAAACAGAGCACGATATCAGCCCTGGATGGCACACCTCCAGAATTTCACTAAAAAAAAAAAATGAGATTCTGTCTTGTGTAAATCACTGTGATTTGGGGTTTTCTAATACTGCGGAAACTAATCCTAAAAATGTACAGCAGGTCAAAAATCATCACATGCAAAATTTTGTCAGCTCTATGGGTCCAAAATATCTGACATAATTGAAACAGCTGGTAAAAAGAGAAGCCACAGGAGAAGAAAAACATGGTTGCAGATCATTCAGAACTCAAGATAGTAGGATCTAGCACTCACTGGCTTGAAAGAGGTTACAATATACTAATTTATCAATCTTAATATGTGAGTTGTATGTTCTAAATTGGCCAATCTCATTGGGTTGGCTTGTACTTACAACACAGAACATTGTTTGAATAGTGTTCTGTAATGTATTGTGCATATGCATGTGTGTGTGTGTGTGTGTGTGTATACTCACACATTGTATGAGTAATTTTTAAAGAATACCTTAAATGAGATATTAATATATACTAACGTTAAAATAGAGAAATTGTATAATTATTTTTCTTAATTTAAAATTATTTGCTTCCTCCAAATCTAAATGGCAAAGCCATCACTCAAGCTTTAATTTTCTTAACTCTAGATAATGAAGATAGCAAGTTAGCTGAGACCCCAATAATATGTCAATAGAAGTGACTCTACAATGGTCTGGTATTTGGGGGTAGATGTCCTTGCTAAAATACAATTGGTTCACATTTAATGATGGTCAGTAAATTCATTCAATTACATAGGGATACTTTTGTGGTTAATTCATCCTGTGGATTCAGCAGGAAGTTGTGTAACTCAAAGCTGATACTGAAAAGGGAGATTACTGAGATATCTCTATAGCCCCGGAAGGGCAACTACTAATGCCACCTCCAAGAAATGTTTCCCCAAAGCAAACTATGTCTCCCTGTTCCATTGTGTGTACTTTGGAAGATGTAATCGACTATTTATTCATATGTAGAAGAAAAAAGACCTCAGTACTCTCATGAAGGGATTGAGAGAAGTAAGTGGATGTGACCCAAGTAATAGGCATGAATCTTTAATTCAGTGGACATTTAAAAGTTTTAGTGATATTTGGTGCCTCAAATTTATTCTAATCAATATTCGGTTGAACTGTATTTTCTTTTCAAAACTAATCAAAATAAAAATATTGAGCATCTATTGTACTCATCTATTTCATTATATAAAAATCTTCTAATTTTCACTTAACATTTTCTTTAGTTTTGCGGTACGCGGGCCTCTCACTGTTGTGGCCTCTCCCGTTGCGGAGCAACAGGCTCCGGACACACAGGCTCAGCGACCATGGCTCACGGGCACAGCTGCTCCGCGGCATGTGGGATCTTCCCGGACCGGGGCACGAACCCGTGTCCCCTGCATCGGCAGGCGGACTATCAACCACTGCGCCACCAGGGAAGCCCCACTTAACATTTTCTATAAGTTTGTTAATATATATAGAATGTAATGCAAATGTAACCAAATATGTTAAGTGAATATATTATTACATTTGTTTGTTTAGTGCATTTTTCTTCTGATTTTTAAAATTCCTATTCTTTTATTGTTTTCTTTAAATTGAACATTTGTTGTAAACTATGGGTAGGTTTATGAATGGATATATCTTCAAAAAGACTATCAAAAGTCTTCTTTTTCTTTCTTTTGAGCTGCTTCCTATGGGAGGATTATTTCTTTTCACAAGTCAATAAAATGACCCATGGCTTGTTCTTTTTTTGTGTTACACCACATGGCTGTTTTTTTGTTCAAACAAGTAACAAACATCTACTAATTTTTGTTATGAATTTCTACACTTTATCTAATTTGCTTAATTTATTTTTCTGAATTACACTCTATACTTTGAAAGTGAGGGCTAATTTCATCCTCACATTGCAATTGAAGACAAACAAATATAAAAATATTGTATAAAAGGAAAGCAGTATTCTTACTCCCAACCAAATGACTCATCAAATAACAAATCAGAGCAGCAAATAGTTATTTCAGTTCAGTAAAAAAAAAAAAAAAAATTAGCACAGCTTCAGAGGTTTTAGGGATTTAAAAAACTAAATTTTTAGAAATGCATGTTCCACTAAAAAACAGATGAACTCAATTATGTAGAAAAATGCATAGAAAAGAAATGACCAGAAGGAAATACTCCAAAATTGTAGTGATTATCTAAAAGTATATTCACTAGAATGTACTTTTATTTTATTCTTTATTCTGCTATATTTTCCAATTTTTCTACAACATTCACATCAAATTTGTTCCTCTTTGTGTCCTGCATACAAAAGAGCAGACATAGAGAAAGTTAGGAAATTAACAAAAAAGAGGCATTGGAGGTGGTGGGGCTTTACCAAGCCTATGTTTTCAGGAAAAGCTTTAAGTGCTTAAAGAGGAGATGATCAGAGATTTGTGCATCATTTGCAGGGAGGAGATGGTTCCAGACTTCAGAATGTTCCCTGCAGAGAGACACCCACAGGCAAATCCTACTTGTCCCATGAACAAGTTTAGCCCTGAAGGGGGAAAGCATGGTGTCCACAAAAGCTTAAAAGGAAATGAACAGCTCTCCAGCCCCAGCTCTGCCCACCTGACACTAATGCACGCCTGTATGCCACTGCATCCCTTTCCTTCGTCACCTGCAGAGCCTTGGCTTTGGAGAGGAAAGATTCTTATTAAAACTCTTCAAAAGACAGAAAATGCCTGGAACAAAGTAACTGTAACATGTCCTGAAAGGCCAATTAGAAATTGCAATACTGGGAGTTTTATTACAACTAACTCCTCCTTAATTATCAATCAATGGATTCTGTTAAAAAAAAAACCCTCATATTCTCTGCTGGGGAAATGATGCTAATTATTTTCTGTTAATTAAGGCTGTTCTGGGATTCAGACGTTCCATTCTTCAACTAAAAGATTGACACATCAATGCTAACATAATGTTCACTGCACCCTTCTAAAGTCTTTATAACCAGTGATAATAAATTAGTGCATGTTATTTTAAACCTCTTGAATAATCATGGCTTTGTCTGGGAATGAAAAATGTATACATACACAGTACTACATGTACTTCAATATGTTACTTAATACAGCCTTGCAAATATTTAAGGAGACCCTCTCTGAGATATTGTGGCTCACTTTCACATTTTTATTAAGCAAAAATTAAATACAGTATTTATAAATGTATCTACTCATAGCTCAGACAGCAGAGGATGGGTTTAACATAATTTAATTCAGAAAATTTACAGATAATTTACTCTGTTATCAAAAGTAGCACATTTTGGAAATCTGCATGTCAAAGCAACTACTTGGCAATTATTTAATCAAATTATAGTATAACAAGAACACTCTTCCATGTTAACATTTTAAATATGATAAATATAAATTTGTGGTCCCAAGGCTCTCTCTTATTCTTTCTCAGAGTGAACAAGCTTGAAGATGAAATGGATCTCATGAGGGATCAGACACTCTGGCTTTAGCCTACATGGTCCAGAGTAAAAAGTCTCCGAAACTGTGTGACCCAAGGTGATAAACAGAATAAAACATCTGTTGTTAAGGTCATTAGACCTTATTTTCCCTATATGTATGACTACTGTCAGTCACACACAAACACACACACACACACACACACACACACACACACACACGTGGAATGCCCATTTCTTGTTTGTTCTTCCATCAGGAATGGAAGCTGCAGTGGAAACTGAAGCTGAATCCTACCGGAAACTGTAAAGAATCTGATCAATGAAATAAAACCTCTCTCTTCTTTGCCTTGACATTATCTATACTTTCCCACATGTGAAGAAAAAAAAATGCGGGAAATAAAGTAATGAATGATGGTGATTGCTTCCCACTACCGCTATGCTTCTACCACTTTCAGTGGATTTTCAAATTATAAGTTGAATGGAAAGGTTTGATGAACTGATGCAGGTGAACAGGTTGAGACAGTGATATGAACACAGTTACTCAAATAAAGCTACCAATAGTGAATCTAAACAAATTCTCTTCCATTACATAATGCATCCTAAACTACACACTGCCAAACTGTTAAATGCGCTACAACACCAGTCTGTTTCAGGGAAATCACCACATTCACAATTTCCAACCATCTCTATGTTTAGTCCAGCATGTCATTAATCTCATGACCATCAACAACCCGGCAAATATTTACTTAGGTCCAAAAAGAAAAACATTTATTGAACCCATAGTAACATAGTACTAAATGCAACATTTACTGAACAACAAAGCAATAGTTTAATTACTATTTATCTAATTCTCAAAACTGTGGGACAGGTATCATTTTATAGACTAGGAAACTAATGCTTCAGAAAAGTTTAACAAAGGTTTAACAATTAACTCAAGATCACAAGCCAGTATGTAGCAAAACTGGCATTCAGTCCTAAGTGATTATCATGTTCCCAGTCTGTCTACTCCCATCACAATGTCTTATTCAGTAATTATCTAGTTGTAACAAGCGCCTTTCTAGGTATTGAAGAAGTTATGAAGATGTAGAAGATATACCTAATGATTATTTGGGGTGAAAGAACACATAAATTAACTGAGAACGAATGATATAAGGCCAAATATTATAAGTTACCTCAGTTAATAAGTAACATTTGCCAAACCAGTCATTCGTCATTCTCGTCAACTTTCTATCTGGTCCGCACCATTCTTATACAGTCTTTGTCAGAGTATCTTGTGATTATTCACTCAGTTAAGCTCACTACTAAAATGAGAGCCCCTCTAGGGCAAGGAGTATGATTTACTGACACCACAATGACACAATGCCTGCATCGGATCAGGCACAATAATTGTTTGAGAAAAAACTGCACATATGAGATGGCTTAACCCATGAGGCCACTCACTCCTTTATTTAATTAATCCATAATGCCAGGCACTAGGCTAGGCTTTGGGAGTACAACCCCAAATAAGACAGTTTCTGTCGTTATGAAGCTTACAGTCTAAAGGGAAGATGTATTCAGTTGACAAGCAATGGAAACGGTGTGCTAAGTGATATGTTGGGGGATTAGAGACGGTTATGGAGTACCTAATCCAGACACAGGGGAATCTGTAACGGATAGGTCCTAATTCATTACCACCAGATTTGTTTAAGGCGCTTAAAGAGGAAGAGAAGCCAAAGCCAACTTCCCGAACCTACAGGTGAATAGCCCCTGGGAAGAGGCACCTGAACAGCCACTGCTGTTATTCTCAGCTACAGAGGAAGGAATGAACGTAGCAATCAAATGACAAGACAGGGCATGCTGGTGAGCAAACGGCCTGAGCAGAGCTGAGTTAGTGACTGCTCTGTCACCATCTCCAGTGCCCCCAGGGCCACGTTACTATCGGCAGGCACACAGACACCCTCACCCACCTGGAAACATAAGTCATCACTTCACTGTCCACTGAAAACATATTTATATGAGGGAAAGATCAAGAATAAAAATCAGTTGCTTTGTGTATGTGGCAGTGCTTGCTGGGTCCATAGCATTGCCCAATTTTCAGCACCTCCAGCCCTGTGGGTCAAAGCCTAAACTGGCAGAAGTGCCCTGGCAGGATGTTGCCATCCTTCTCCCCTGCAAATAAACAGAATATTTTTTACCTACGATAGGTGATTATGTGGCTTTCACTCAGCTCTTGTAATTCATTTGTACCTCCTGGCATTCATGAGTCATGGGTCTTTTACACTTGTCAGAGAAACCTAATCCTTACCCTTCATGGGCCAGCTATCCTAAAGATGGCTGAACATGTAATTGCCTTGAAGTGTAAAATATTTCCCACATTATTTATGATAGCCATGCCTGCTAGCACCTCTATGCGTGAGGTTGTGTCAGCATTTTCATTATAACCCCCTATTTCCAGCAGTAAAAAATGTACTCCAGGCTCAAACTCAGCACATGGAAAGTAAGTCCAGAAGGAAATTTTCTATTACTTTTTAAAAAAAATAAATAAATTGGTTGGGGCTTTTTAAAGTTATATGACTGGAAGGGGGAAAATGTCATAAAATGAATTTTAAAGTTTCCTTTTTGTGCTCCCAAGTTCTAAGATTAAGAGGATGTGTGAGAGGGCTTCCCTGGTGGCGCAGTGGTTGAGAGTCCACCTGCCGATGCAGGGGACACGGGTTCGTGCCCCGGTCTGGGAAGATCCCACATGCTGCGGAGTGGCTGGGCCCGTGGGCCGTGGCCGCTGAGCCTGCGCATCTGGAGCCTGTGTTCCGCAACAGGAGAGGCCACAGCAGTGAGAGGCCCGCGTACTGCGCAAAAAAAAAAAAAAAAAAAAGAGGATGTGTGATAACGGTCCTCACCACTAATGCAGAAGGCCAAACCCATTCCTTTTTCTCTATCCTCGAGAAGCCAAAGGAAAGAAAAGGGGATGTGTCCAGTTCATGTTTAAAAATCCACTAAAGAAATAAGAAAATGGATTTGAATCAGAAAAAACTAAGTGCTCCCCAATTTAGGAGGAGGGTCATCCCCTAGTATAGGGGCAAATATGGTCAGATATTGGGACAAGATTAATAGCACCCTCTGAGCTGCTGATGGGTTAGAATTAGTTGTAGTAAAGTGGAAAAAAGATGGGATTTGGCATCAATAGAGCCATGCCCCTAGTTCTGCCATTTATTAGACATGTGATTTTAGGAAACCCATTAAGACAGTCCACCACCATTGAGCCTCTGAGCCCTCAATTCAACATTAGAGCACCATTATTTCAAGTTGGCCACAGTTAAAAAGCATATGTTACTTGGAAACTCTTATTAAAGAGGTTGATTAGTGGGATCAATGACATGTTCTGAAAGACTAGCTTATTACACGAGCTAATTGAGATCTAAGAAGTTAAGAGTCAGGATAGGTAAGCTCTGGTGGTGGGGTACAGAGTAGTGAGAAGCCCAGGGCAGAAGGTACATTTCAGTGGGAAGAAACATTCACCCCCAGAATGAGGGGCAGTGGCTGGGGAACTGGGAGAGGAAACGTGACCAGAATGACAGTTTGGCTTTGTGAGTGTGCTTTAACATCCCTGTACATCATTTCTAGAGTGGGTTGGTGATGGTGCAGTGGGCTAGATGGTCAATCCTGGCATCTTGTTCTTGGTCATGCGGTCGTGTGCAACTTTTTTTTTCCTCCCGAAGTCAATTTTTTCCCATATGTTATCTAATGTAATTTTATGTATTTACTACAATTTAACAAGAATTAACCCCCCGTTATGTGCTCAGTACAGTTCAAGGCACCATAAAGAACTCAAAAATGTATTATTCCCTATCCTCTAGAAGATTGCATTCTTGTAGGAAATATAGACTTACGTACATGGTGCAGTACCAACTCCTGGTGGTGGGTGTGATAATGGAAAAATATTCCCCCAGGAGATATCCACATAAATCCCTGGGACCTCTGAACGTTACTTAATTTGGAACAAAGGTTTTTGCAGGTGTGATTAAGGTAAAGGATCTTAAGGAGAAAATCCTGGACTATCCCTACATGGCATCACAAGCGTTCTTATGAAGAGGCGTGGAGGAGAAACATACATTGAGGAGGAGACGTGGAAGAGGAAAAGACAGGGTGAAGATGGGGGCAGGCATCGGCGGGATGCAGCCTCAAGCCAGCAAAAGCCAGCAGCCACCATGAGCTGGAAGACGCAAGGAACAGGACCTCTAGAAGAAGTGAGGGTCTGTTGACACCTTGATTTCTGACTTCTGGCCTTTAGAGCTGTAAGAGAATAAAGGTCTTTTCTTTTAATCCACTAAATGTGTGGCAATTTGTTACTGCAGCCACAGGAAACTAACATAGTAGTGGGAAAGGACATGTTCCCCTCGTTCGTGCATAAGGAAGCCAAGTCTGGTGTGGATGAGGGCATGGCCTGAAGAGGAGGGAGGTCAAAGGTCACGCAGACCAATTCGAAAGTTAATTTTGGGTCCAAATTACGGTTAATGTGATCCACGTCAAAGAGGTATGTTTCAGGGCAGCAGCCAAGTTTAATATTTACTTTGAGGATTTGCATTGTTCTCTATCTATAAATTGTCTCTAAACATTTAAAAACCTATGTGTTTTATAATCGTAACTCTTTCCACTAACCTTTAGGTTAAATTAGCTAAAATTACACTTTAGCGACCAGTGAAACCCTTCCTCAAATGGCTGTACTATCTCTGGAAAGAGAGAGCACTCTGCTCTAGATGAAGAGGCAACCCTTCAATGTCTTCAGCGATGATGTTCACAGGCAACGTGCACAACTGGAGCCTGAAAGATGAATCCTTCCTGGTCATTTTTGCAAATACCCGGATGTCAGCAGAGTATTAATTTCATAGGCAAAGAACCCTGCAGCTTCTTTACATGATCACTATGGCTTTACAAAAAGATTATTAAATTTTAATAGAAAGAAAAAAAGTTCATCTTTTCTTAATCTTGGAATTATTCAGTCACCACCGACATTCTCCAGAGGACGGATACCTTGAAGTGATTCAGCCAAAGTCAACCAAAATATTGGAAGAAAAGTAGATTTTGATTAATTAAATTTTAAAATTAACTGATTAGACCAGAAACACTTCTGTTTTAACCCTCGTTGGAGGCAGTTTTTCGAAAGCACATTATCTCTGTTTTCTCCTTAATAAGTGTAGCCATTTAGGGAAAGGGCTCATGAGTCTGTGGCAATGAAAAGGTTGGTCCACGGGAGAGGTGGGGTCACTTCCCAAGCCCCCCGTTACCTCCAATGTCATCTGCATGGTGGGCGGTTCCCTCTTTCACAAACACGCTTATGAGGTTGAGACATCAAATCAGAACACTGGTTTATTTATATTTATAAACTCTAATATGGACTAGGATTCTTGGGTTGTTGTGACCAGAGCATTCTCTTCATTTTGGTAGACCTCGGTATTCATACTCTGTATTTCTTTAAAAACGTATCAGATTTAGAAGTAACTAGTTTGTTGCTAAATGTCTTATTCCTCTGATAGAATATGAGCTCCATGGGGGCAGAACTCCTGTCTGTTTGCTCATTGCTGTGTCTTTAGCAAACACAGGGACTTTAGCACATGTAAACACACCAAGTATACATAAGTCTACTTACAGGTATGATATTGACATATACCGGAAGTATTAGCAGCAGTTGGACAACTGATGTATAAAACCCAATTGCTCTTTAGTCAAAGAAAATTGGGGTTTGAGGCACATGCATTCAAATATGAACAGACTTCCCAATCTTTCCCTTAGCATCTGGGAGATTCCATAGGGATAGAATCCTTTTCCCCTCCTCTGTCCTGGATTCCTATGGTCCTGGTGTTCAAGATCTGGAAGGCTTGGGAAAGCTGTTTCCTTGCACTATATTTAGATATTCTGCTAGAGGCAAACTGATGACTGATGACCAACTGCCCAAGTGGGACAATTGCTTTCTGCATGTGTTCCCTGCTCAGGCAGAGGTGGTGCCCGTGAAAGAGTCACCTCCTTGGGGCAAAAGGTCAGGTTAATGATTGAACGGAGGAAGTTAAAAAAAAACATGTTAGGATATGACTAGTTTGCTGGTGCTAAGTGTTACCTTTGCTTAAATAACCAGGGATTGAGCGGTGTATGTGCTACTCCAAATCATAGAATAGAACTGTATTTTTAGAAATGACTTGAAGGATTTTAAGAGATCTTTCATCATTTTCTGCCATTAAACTTGCTCAACCTCATTTCTCCCCTCTCCCCAGCATGCCCACACTTCAGACTGGTCCCTGCTGCCCTCAGACAAGGAAACATCCCACACTTATTTTGTCTCTGTGGTTTCACATATGTTTTTCTCACTGCCTGGTTTTCCCCTTCCTTGGCCAAATTATGCCTCTTATTTACTCCTTTGTCAATTTTATCTTTCATTTATCTCCCTTCCTCTGAATTCCTTCAATACTTTGCATCACACAATTTAGAAAAAAAAAAAATTCTAACTAGTATAACTTTTATTGAATCATGTATGTTATCAATAGTTATATTTTCTCAACATAATTTGTAAGACTCCACGATAAGCACTTTGAGGACAGGGTCAGTGTCTCAGACATTTTCTCTAGCCTCCATCTCCACTCAGAATAGGGTCACATGCATAACAAGTAGTCCATAAATAGTACCAATGATGGCTTTAAATTTATTAGATTTAAATGCAATTCCCATCTCCCACTGTAATGAGGGAAGCCACAGCTCAGGGGAAAATGAGCTTCTTCACCAATTATTCATTCAGAAGAAACACTCCATACCTCCATGATATCAAATTGAAATACTTAGTCCATCTATTTACTCATCTCTCAAACATAAAGAAGTATACTTTTCCACTTTACTCCATTCTTTTTTCCATTTTATAAAGGAAGGGCTCTATCTATATGTCACAGATGCCTGGCTCCTACTCCAGGATTTTAAAATCTCTCTGTTTCTAGTGTGCAGCCAAGGTTGAAAACCCCTGACTTAGAAACACACATTTGAGAATCTGGGGATGCTTCTGGCAAAGAATCCCACCCCGTACAAGTGCATGGGCTAAGTGGTGGTTGTAGAGATACAAACTGAGTATAACAGAGTTTCTGACATTAAAGATCTCAGAGCCCAGGAGAAATGTGTTATGATTCTTCATGGCTACATAATGAAACACTCCAAAGTATGGTGGCTTAAAACAAATCATTTTCTTATAGCTCACAATTTTGTTGGTAGGGAATCAGGTAAGTCTCAGCCTGGCAATTGTTTGTTGTGCCTGGTGCCAACAGACTTCCCTCCATGGTATTCAGCTGGTGGATGGGCTGGAGTGTCCACGTATCTGCAGACTTGGAAAAGATGCCAAAGGCAGCGCACAGCCAGGGCTGTCAGCAGGTGTGCCTGTATGTCCTCCCCAGCATGGTGGCCACAGAATAAAACTCTTACACTGTGGTTGGCTTTCCCCAGAGCAAGTATTCAAGAGATAAGAATCTACCAGTCTCTTAAGGTCCAAATATAAAAACAGGTGCAAGATTCTGGATCACTTTCAACATATTCTGTGGGTCAAGCAGTCCCTGAGCCCACCTGGTTTCAAAGGGACAGAACACAAACCCCACCTCTCAGTGGGAAAAGTTTCAAGGGATTTGTGGTCATTTTTAATGTGTCGCATACAGTCATAACACCTGCTTGACTGTCGTGCTAGGTAGAAAACAACTATTCATATAAAAGAGACACAGATAAGTACTGGGAATGTTTAAAAATGGAAGAGATTACTTCCATGTGGGAAAGTAAAAACTATTTTCCCCAAAGAGTTGGTATTCGGGTTGAGCCTTGAATGATGTATAGAACAGATTTCGAGATGCTGAGTTGAGGAGAAGCAGGAAGGACGGTAGAAGTAAAGTCAAAGTATTAGGATATCCCACAGTACACGTAAGAAAGAGCAGGTGGCTCCCTCTTCCTGATGAACAGATGTGATTGGAAGTAAGGCTGTCTAGGTTAGAAGTAAGAATGTCTAGACAGCTCTGGATTCCCAATGCTTCTGAATGGATGGCTAAGGAGTTTGAGCTTTATTCTATAAGCAAGTATATAAGAACTCATATACTTAACCAGTTGCTGGGAGCAGGGAAGAGAAGAGTGGGTTCTTCAGAAGAAGGAGTTCTCTAGATTTGAAGAAACTGTGCAAGAACCACATATTTATAAAATTAGAGTCCATCCCTCTATATGAGAAAATGAGGCTTTGAGACATTAGTAATAGTAATAATAATGGCCATTTATTGTTTACTATTTGTCATACTCTATGCTAAGCCTTGACTTATATTAACTACTTAATCCTTACAACAACCCTTGGAGGTCTATACTATTATTACTACCTTCTGACAGACGGGAAAACTAAGGCAGACAGGGATAAAGGAACTTGCCTGTGGTCACAGCTATAGTGAGCCATACAACTAAGTGATTTGTCTAAGGTCAAACCGTTGGTCAGGAAACATAACAGGATTTGAAGCCAAACCTCCCAAGTCCCATTCCACTTCTTTTCCCACCTGACAGTACTAAGGAACAAAGTAATGTTCCTCTCTTGTTCTATTCTCTATTCTCTGCTGTTTTTACACTTCATTTTCACATTCTTTCCTCTACCTCCTTGGCATGATGTGTTGTAGAAGAATGTGTCATCTTTGTCACCATCTCCACCCTTCTCCACCTCACGCTCTGAAACGCCCTGTCCTTAATAATATTCCCACATTTTTATTCTAGGGAATGGATTCTAGTTATTTTTAAAGAAAGAGCATGAAACACTTGAGATTTTTTTCTAAGTAACATTTGAATCAATAAGAAATACACACAGAGTAAATTCTGTTTTCTCTCTGAAAATGTAAACTGTGGGAAGCTTATGGGATAAGAGGCTCCTGGCACCTGCATCTGTAGATGCTTCTCTAAATGTTTTCATTTGCACTTACAGGACTCGATTGACAAAAAGCATGGATCATCCCCAAAAGGGATCAAAGGAATGGCTGTAGGTGAAGGACACATGCCCAGCTGACCATAATAACGTCCTCTCAGAAATAATGTGCTGAAGTTATGTATCTTTAAGGCTAAATCGATACATAAATTCTATCTGTAGAGTACCTAGGTCATGGACCCCAGATCAGTAATCAAATAGAAAATAAGTGGGGAAAGGCACAAGGAAAATGAAAGAAAATAACTTTTCCACAGCCTGAAACTTGACCTTGAGACGCACCACAAAAGTCCAGTTTCTTTCATCTTCTTAATCCTTCTTAATCCTGATAAGGAGGATGAGATTTTGTAAACAATATCTAGATGTCTTATTCCTTTACATATATTATACCCAATTCCTTTCTATAAGCAAGAGTAGGATGGGGAAGGGAGTATGAATAAAATAAAATTTGTTTAAAGGCCATTAGGATAGTCGAGTTGCAGCAGTGGGTTCAGATCCCACCTGTAGCAAGTAAATGAACTTCTCTCTGTCCCCTCATCATTAAAATAGGGAGAACAGCAGCACTTACTCAAAGAATCATTGCAAGTATTAAATATGTTAGTATCTATAAAATTCTTCAAACAGTACTTGGAATACAGTAATTAACTAAACTTCTTAAGTTTGCCTTCTCACCCCTTCACCTTTCTGGCATCAACCCCGCCTGCCTCTACAATGCTCATCTCCAGGTCCAGCCCTCCAGCCTGAGATACCTGTACTTTCATCCATTCTGCCAGGTTGCTCTTCCCCAGGGTTCCTCAGGGCTGCCAGACTCTACTCATCCTGGGATCTGCAGGCAGCGGTCTTCCCTGACTGCATCGTCTCAAAAAGCCCTTCATGCTCATTCTGCTTCACCCCCTGCTTTTTGTTCCTTCAGTGCACTGACATCTGTCTACAAATTTGGTTATTTATCTACTATCTATCTCTCCCACTAGCAGGCGTGCTCCACGAGCACAAGCCCTTTGTATATTCTTTCTGTATCCCTAGTGCCTAGAAATATGCCTGGAACATAATAGTTGCTCAGCAAGTATATTCGGAGTGAATGAAAACTAAAGAGATCATGGAGTATTGTATATTGTCTCCAGGGTAAGATGTGCTGAGAATAATAATACCCTCCTCTACCTGAATAAACAAGCCGATACCCGGGAAGGAGGGCTGTGCATGATTGAATAATTGTCTAAGGTATTTGGTCAATAGAGTCAGTGCATCTGAATGACACGGAGAAAACATCTTTCCAAACTTGGCTTATTTTTCTCCCATAAGCAGATTAGGGGGTTGACTCATTAGCAAAATAGTTTCAACACCTGATTTTGAGAGGGCTGCTCTTCTAGTTCATTCTGAGAATCCTTCCGCATAATTCAAATGAAGATTTTCACATAGAGTATGTAAAGCCATCAGGAAGCAACATGGTTCTTATGACACTGAATGTATAAGCAACCAGTGATAGAGATAGGCTCAAAAACCTTCATTATGGACAGACTGGTCTGATGAATAATATAAGCTTCTACAAGATGAAATGCCACTAATCGACATGCTTTTATTACATACTTTGGTTTTAACATGACCCTATCATTGTCCTATGGAATACAAAAGAATATAAGGCACAAACTATAGGCAGAAGGATATATAATTCTTGGATAAGCAAAGCCTAAAATATTAATTAATTGGCAGAAAAGGCCACCTTATGATATGACTTAATGTGTTGATACTGTGTTTCTCAAAGTTACCCAATCATGAGAATTACCTGGGTTTCTTTTATAAAAACATACATTTCCAGGTCCAGTCACTGGAGATTCCAACTCACTACATCGAGGTGTAGCCTGGAAATTTATATTTTTAATAAGTGCCCAGTGAATTTTATGATCGGGCAAGCTTGGAAATATTTTTCTGAAATAATAAAGCCATTGCTTCGTTAACGATAAAAGGATTTGGAGAAAGTCAAGCTCAATGTGGGGGGACAGCATCCATAAAGGCTTAATAAAATATGTCATTCTTTTTCTCATCTCATCCACACTGCCGAGCTTTTCTAACGAATGCTGCTGTCTGCCATCTGACCATCTCTCCTGTCCTTAACCTGCAGCAATCTGGATTTCGCCCTCCCTATGCACCCTTCGCCCTGAATTCCTACTCCTCTCCATCTAATTGCAGAAGGGTCTTTTCTCTTCGCTGTTAACTTCTCAGAAGCATCTGATGGAGAAATTCACTCTTTTTTCTTTCCTCTGACCCCACACTTCCCTTATTCGCCAAACTCTCCTCTTTTTTGTTTCCTAAAGTTCCTGTGCTCTTTTTCTAAACTTTTTTTTCAAAGATACTAATTTACCTAGCTATATGTCTTCTTCACAAAGGTCTCTAGTATGTTTTAAACCCATCCTTGGATATTCTATACTGCAGGGTATTTCTTAAAAACTTTGGTTTTTTTCCCAACTGGATTGGCATTTTTGGAGAGAACAGCTACCTGAATTAAACAATGACTAGCTTTGGCAATAATAGTGCAAATAAGATGAACGTTAATTAGTGTGTCCGTTGCTCTTTTCTACCATAGACGTATTGCTATAGTTTGGTCTATAGTCTTGAAATATGCACATATTGTATTTAAATAAAACAGAGACACATTAAACATATCTTGTTATGCAAACCATGCTAATACACAAATTCAGTGCTAATACAGTTATGGTTAAGGTTATTGAGTATGATCTATGGTTCTCCTGATAAGTTAATTGATTTTTAAAAATGGAATTCTTTAATAATGCTTGCTGACAGTTCAATTCCATAGGTTTTAATTTTTACATACAGTTCAAGGCAAAGTATTAGTAACCTATTAAGTGCTGTTAAAGTTTGCTCTTCAAGAACTTAAATTTGGTTACCAAAGGGGAAACGTTGTGGGGAGGGATAAATTAGGAGTTTGGGATTAACAAGCATATACACACAATACTATATATAAAATAGATAAACAACAAGGACCTTCTGTATAGCACAGGGAACTCTACTCAATATTCTGTAATAATCTATATGGGAAAATAATCTGAAAAAAATGAGTATATGTGTATGTATAACTGAATCACTATGCTGTACACCTGAAACCAACATGACATTGAAAATCAACTATACTCCAATAAAAATTTAAAAAATAAATAAATGCATAAAACACAACACAAAACTAGCATTTATTAAGCCCCTTATAGCCTCTGCTAAAACATCTGACTACTAACCATCGCTTGGTTATTTGCTTGGCTCCTGAACGCATGACAAGGACACAGACTTTGGGAGAACAGCTGGTTACCAGAACATCATCAATGAAGTCTTGAGCAGGCATAGTTTTCAACTGTAGCTGTTATTATTGGGATCAAAACGAAATCATAGGCTTACTGTTAGATTTTGACTTTATCATTTTGTTTCTGGATAATTGTTAGGTTGCTATTATCTCCTTTTTTAAGATTTGCTCTTCCCCAAGTCTATTAATCGTCTGCAAGTGGCCTTAAGTCAGTCATGGTCAAATCCACGTGGGATCTCGTGCCTCAGAAGGCAGAGAGGAGCCTTAGCATCAGTGAAGAGTACCTGACCCAGCTTCCAGGACTGGGTCCGTGAACACCAGCTTTCAGGCCCGCGACAGTTTTAACAACTCACACACATAGTCAGATATGAACCACTGACATCTCTGGGAAGAGTACTGGGATTTGTGGTGAAGACCCAGCCGAGGCTACAGATCTTTTCTGAATCAAGCCACCAAAGTGCTTACAGTTTCATGAAGCATTTCTCTGTAGAAAACAACCCTTGGGAAAATAAAAACATTGTAGTTTCTTGTTTGGGTTGTTTTCTTTGTTTTTTGACTTCTTTCATCTTTC